>NC_037672.1:15910969-16210969 GCF_003255815.1 Theropithecus gelada | reverse complement strand
AGGAGGGGGAATGAATGACAAAGATGACTCCCAAGTGTCTGGCTTAGGTCTCTGGCAGATACCATTATGAAGAAAGGAATGCTAGAGGAAGATCATGTTTAGAGTGGGGAAGGACAGGTAAACTTTCCAATAACACAGGGAAAGGTCTAAATGAAAACATTTGGGTAAAAGTTTTCTATGTATTATTAGGTTAAACATAAAGAAAACAAAGTCTCATGAATAGAGAAGAGACTGGTTAGGTTAAAATACTCTCTCCTCTGTGTGTGTGTGTGTGTGTCCACATGTGTGCATGTGCACACATGTGTACATATGTTTTAATATTTAGGTCTGAGTAAACTTAAAATAATTTTATTTATGTGAAACTATTACTGGTACTAATACTAATACTGAAGGGACTCAATAATATTCAATGTGTTTGTTTTTGAGTAGTGGAACTGATAACTATTTTTTTTTTTTTTTTTGAGATGGAGTCTCAATCTGTTGCCCAGACTGGAGTGCAGTGGCATGTTCTTAGCTCACTGCAAACTCCCCCTCCCAGATTCAAGTGATTCTCCTGCCTCAGCATCCTGAGTAGCTTGGATTATAGGTGCCCGCCATCACACCTGGCTAATTTTTGTAATTTTAGTAGAGACGGGGTTTCACCATGTTGGCCAGGCTGGTCTCGAACTCCTGACCTCAAGTGTTCCCCTTGCCTTGGCCTCCCAAAGTGCTGGGACTACAGACATAGGCCACTGTGCCTGGCCAACTTTTTAAAAGCCCGACTTTTATTTATTTATTTTTATTATTATTTTTTATTATACTTTATGTTCTAGGGTACATGTGCACAACATGCAGGTTTGTTACATATGTGTACATGTGCCATGTTGATGTACTGCACCCATTAACTCATCATTTACATTAGGTATATCTCCTAATGCTATCCCTTCCCCCTCACCCCACCGCACAACAGGTCCCGGTGTGTGATGTTCCCCTTTTATGTTCTCATTGTTCAATTCCCACCTATGAGTGAGAACATGCAGTGTTTGGTTTTCTGTTCTTGTGACGGTTTGCTGAGAATGATGGTTTCCAGCTTCATCCATGTCCCTACAAAGGACATGAACTGATCCTTTTTTATGGCTGCATAGTATTCCATGGTGTGTATGTGCCACGTTTTCTTAATCTAGTCTGTCATTGATGGACATTTGGGTTGGTTCCAAGTCTTTGCTATTGTGAACAGTGCTGCAATAAACATACGTGTGCATGTGTCTTTATAGCAGCATGATTTATAATCCTTTGGGTATACACCCAGTAATGGGATGGCTGGGTCAAATGGTATTTCTAGTTCTAGATCCTTGAGGAATCACTACACTGTCTTCCACAGTGGTTGAACTAGTTCACAGTCCCACCAACAGTGTAAAAGTGTTCCTATTTCTCCACATCCTCTCCAGCACCTGTTGTTTCCTGACTTTTTAATGATTGCCATTCTAACTGGTGTGAGATGGTATCTCATTGTGGTTTTGATTTGCATTTCTCTGATGGTGAGTGATAATGAGCATTTTTTCATGTGTCTGTTGGCTGCATAAATGTCTTCTTTTGAGAAGTGTCTGTTAATATCCTTTGCCCACTTTTTGATGTTTTTTTTTTCTTGTAAATTTGTTTGAGTTCTTTGTAAATTTTGAATATTAGCCCTTTGTCAGATAAATAGATTGCAAAAATTTTTTCCCATTCTGTAGGTTTCCTGTTCACTCTGATGATAGTTTCTTTTGCTGTGCAGAATCTCTTTAGTTTAGTTAGATCCCATTTGTCAATTTTGGCTTTTGTTGCCATTGCTTTTAGTGTTTTAGTCATGAAGTCCTTGCCCATGCCTATGTCCTGAATGGTATTACCTAGGTTTTCTTCTAGGGTTTTTATGGTTTTAGGTCTAACATTTAAGTCTCTAATCCATCTTGAATTAACTTTTGTATAAGACATAAGGAAGGGATCCAGTTTCAGCTTTCTACTTATGGCTAGCCAGTTTTCCCAGCACCATTTATTAAATAGGAAATCCTTTCCCCATTTCTTGTTTTTGTCAGGTTTGTCAAAGATCAGATGGCTGTAGATGTGTGGTATTATTTCTGAGGACTCTGTTCTGTTCCATTGGTCTATATCTCTGTTTTGGTACCAGTACTGTGCTGTTTTGGTTACTGTAGCCTTGTAGTATAGTTTGAAGTCAGGTAGCGTGATGCCTCCAGCTTTGTTCTTTTGGCTTAGGATTGTCTTGGCAATGTGGGGTCTTTTTTGGTTCCATATGAACTTTAAAGTAGTTTTTTCCAATTCTGTGAAGAAAATCATTGGTAGCTTAATAGGGATGGCATTGAATCTATAAATTACCTTGGGCAGTATGGCCATTTTCACGATATTGATTCTTCCTATCCATGAGCATGGAATGTTCTTCCATTTGTTTGTGTCTTCTTTTATTTCGTTGAGCAGTGGTTTGTAGTTCTCCTTAAAGAGGTCCTTCACATCCCTTGTAAGTTGGATTCCTAGGTATTTTATTCTCTTTGAAGCAATTGTGAATGGAAGTTCATTCATGATTTGACTCTCTGTTTGTCTGTTATTGGTGTATAAGAATGCTTGTGATTTTTGCACATTGATTTTGTATCCTGAGACTTTGCTGAAGTTGCTTATCAGCTTAGGGAGATTTGGGGCTGAGACGATGGAGTTTTCTAAATATACAATCATGTCATCTGCAGACAGGGACAATTTGACTTCCTCTTTTCCTAATTGAATACCCTTTATTTCTCTCTCTTGTCTGATTGCCCTGGCCAGAACTTCCAACACTATGTTGAATAGGAGTGGAGAGACAGGGCATCCCTGTCTTGTGCCAGTTTTCAAAGGGAATGCTTCCAGTTTTTGCCCATTCAGTATGATATTGGCTGTGGGTTTGTCATAAATAGCTCTTATTATTTTGAGATATGTTCCATCAATACCGAATTTATTGAGAGTTTTTAGCATGAAGGGCTGTTGAATTTTGTCAAAGGCCTTTTCTGCATCTATTGAGATAATCATGTGGTTTTTGTCTTTGGTTCTGTTTATATGCTGGATTACATTTATTGATTTGCATATGTTGAACCAGCCTTGCATCCCAGGGATGAAGCCCACTTGATCACGGTGGATAAGCTTTTTGATGTGCTGCTGGATTCGGTTTGCTAGTATTTTATTGAGGATTTTTGCATCGATGTTCATTAGGGATATTGGTCTAAACTGACTTTTATTTTTTAATATCAAGTACTTATTTGGTATTATATATCCCAACTTGACTTGCAGTGTACAGATTAGGTTAATACAATCTCACCTCTGTGTGTGTTTCCACGCATGTGTGTGCATACATGTGTACATGTGTTTTAATGTTTAGGTCTGAGTAAATTTAAAAGAATTTTATTTATGTGAAACTATTACTGGTACTAATACTGTTAATAGCTAACGCTGCATCTTTAGTATGAGCCCAACCTTATGCTAAGTACTCTATATGGAATAATTTATTGTGGCAACAACAAAATGACCATACTACGACTAATATTTTGATAGTCATTAGAGATATTCAAATGAGATCTGCCTCTCCTTTCCCTCTGGGCACAAGGTAGGATTGTACTTTCTTAGCCCTAGTGGTTGGATGAGGTCATGTCACTGCTGTGGCCAATGAGTTTTGAGTGAATGAGACACTTTCATTCTGGATATTTAATTGCTGGTACAAGACCTTCCAGCCTCTCTTTCCCTGTGACATAACCAACAGCATTTAAGATAGTCACAGCTGTGAACTGGGTCCTTGAGTGACTTGATGAGCAGAAATCCCTTGTTGATTTATTCAGTCTGTCATATGAAGAAAAAATACATTTCAGTTGTGTTAAGCCACTGAAACGCTGAGGTTGTTTGTTAACATAGCATATCCTGACTTATCCTGACTAATACAAATATCTACTGGACTCTTGCTATGCCCTAGGAACTTAGAAAGTGCTTTACATTTATTATCTCACTCAGTTTTCATAGCACTTCTGTGAAGTAGGTATTATTATTGGTTTCATTTTTAGATAAGGAAACTAGACATAGAATAAATAACTTGCCAGTGTAACAAGTTAGTGTCAAAGCTAGGATTCAAACCCAGGCGATCTGGCTCAACTAAGCCGCCCCTTTCTATTGGACATTGTGTAAAATATTTAAGGCTGGAAAAAAAAAAGAGAATGAACTATGGCTCTGCCTTTGAGAATATTCTCAATTCATCTTGTAAAAACAAGATACATATTTATAAAGACTTAACTGACAATTAGGCACAAGGCATCGTATAAATGCCAAAGGAAAGACATTGTCAGCATGTATGTTGACAGCAGAAATCAGAAGAAGGAGAGATGACTTAAAGTTTTGGGAACAGAAGAAAGCTTTCTGCATGTGGGAACTGAGCTTTGGAGAGAATTTAAGGGAGCAGAAATTTTAGTTGAAAGCCTTAAGAAATGTAAGTTCTAAGAGGGCATGGAGTATGCTTTCTACTCTCTCTGCATACTTGTCAACATTTCTGAACATTGCAGGAATTAAATAAGTCATAAGAATCCACTACAAATAAAATTTTCTAAGCAGGTTAATATTTCCCACTGTCTGTTGAGCGTCAGTGCTTGACTTCCCTTTGGCATCTCAAAATCGTTCTCCCCAAACCTGATTTTTCTTTATTAATGATGTTAATTTCCACCCAACTATACAAGATAAAAAATCTTGACATTTATTTCTCCTTTCCTCCTTTATTTTCCCTATTTGATCATGTAATTTCTTCTTCTTCTTCTTCTTCTTCTTCTTCTTCTTCTTCTTCTTCTNTTCTTTCTTGAGATGGAGTTTCACTCTTGTCGCCTAGGCTGGAGTGCAGTGGTGCAGTCTCGGCTCACTGCAACCTCTACCTTCTGGTTTCAAGTGATTCTCCTGCCTCAGCCTCCCAAGTAGGTGGGATTACAGGTGCTTGCCACCATGCCCAGCTAATTTTTGTATTTTTAGTAGAGATGGGGTTTCACCATGTTGGCCAGGCTGGTCTTAAACTCCTGACCTCAGGTGATCCACCGGCCTCTGCCTCCCAAAGTGTTGGGATTACAGGCGTGAGCCACCACACCTGGCCAGTATCTTCTACAATTCTAAATCAGGGTCATTTTTCTGATTTAGTCCTTTCTACTTATTCCTGATGCTACTCTTTTAGTTCAGGCCAGCATTGTATCTTATGTAGACAACTACAAAAGCTCCCATAAATGTTTTTCTCTCCTTTCCCTCATCTTCACATAGTTCCTAAAGATTCCAGTCTTACTTTATGGCTCCCCTGAGTTAATATTTCGACTGGCTTTCCAGTTTATCCCTAGGATAAATCTGTATGCCTTCCCCTGGTGTCTCAGTCTGTGTGCTATAATGAAATACTACAGACTAGGTGATTTATAAAGAACAGTTCTGGAGGTAGGAAGTCCAAGATCAAGGTGCAGGCAGGTTTGGTGTCTGGTGAGGGCACAGTCCCTGCTTCTGAGATGGTGTCTTGAACACTATGTCCTTACATGGTGGAAGATGGAAGGGCAAGAAAAGCCTAAGCTACTTCCCTCCAGCCCTTTTATAAGGCACTAGTTCATTCATGAGGGTGAAACTCTTATGACTTAATCGTTTCCTAAAAGACTTTATCTCTTGGCTGGGCATGGTGGCTCACGCCTGTAATCCCAGCACTTTGGGAGGCTGAGGTGGGCGGATCACAAGGTCAGGAGATCGAGACCATCCTGGCTAACATGGTGAAACCCTGTCTCTACTAAAAATACAAAAAAATTAGCCAGGCGTGGTGGTGGGCACCTGTAGTCCCAGCTACTCAGGAGGCTGAGGCAGGAGAATGGTGTGAACCCAGGAGGCGGAGCTTGCAGTGAGCTGAGATTGTGCCACTGCACTCCTGCCTGGGTGACAGAGTGACTGAGTCTCAATAAATAAATAAATAAATAAAGACTTTATCTCTTGATACCACCACAATGGGAATTAAGTGAATTTTTGGGGACATTCAGACCTTAGCACTTGCTAAATAAGCCATTGAGAATCTGTCCTCCTTTCTCCCTGGTTTCATGTTCTGTTTGCACTTCCACAGTACAGATGATTCAGAGGCATGGAGTGCAGACCCTGAACTCAGATAGCTCGATGTCTTTGTACTGCTGTTTCTTTATTTCACGATGCCCTTCCTCTCCTTCTCTAATTTACCAGTTTCCTCATATCCTCGATAAACCAGGTCAAACAACACCTTTCCATTAAGGTTTCCATGACTTCTGTACAGGGGTTGTAAATCTCCATGTTACATAGTATTTTTTGTTTATCTGAGTTCAACACTTAACCTAGTATATTTAATTACTTACTTCCAGATTGTCTTTCCCCATTAAGCTGTGCAAGTCTTCTTCTTCTTTTAAGAAAGCACTAGTTCCAGTGACCTTATGTAGGTCCTAAATGTAATTCCTCATTGTCATTACTGGTGAGGAATTAAGCTATTAGTTTAGTTTGATCTTATTGGTTAGAGGAAAGGAGGACACTGGTTCCATGGATTTCTCTTAGGTCTTTCTGGTTACTGGGGACTATTTCAGGGCCATGGACAAAGGTAATTCAGTACTTAAATGTTTGCTCTGCTCTTAGTAGCAGAATCAGACCTTGTGTGTTTCATCAATAAGCATGAGACCAAGCAAGGCTTGACCAGAGTGTCCCAGCCAGCACCCCCCCCTTGAATTTCAGGGGCACCCGGGCGAAGGCTGCAGAGAGGCAGTCAGAAATCTCTGGCTTGCAGTTACTTTCCACTTACTGAAGACTTCTTTAGTACAAAAATTGAGGTGGTCACACAAAGGAAATAATGAATTCTGGAATTTTGTTACCGCCTTGTTTTTGAGTTCTTTTTTTTTTGAGATGGAGTTTCGTTCTGTCACCCAGGTTAGAGTGCAATGGCGTGATCTCGGCTCACCGCAACCTCTGCCTCCCGGGTTCAAGCGATTCTCCTGCCTCACCCTCCTGAGTAGCTGGGATTACAGGCATGTGCGACCATGCCTGGCTAATTTTGTATTTTTAGTAGAGATGGGGTTTCTCCATATTGGTCAGGCTGGTCTCAAGCTCCTGACCTCAGGTGATCTGCCCGCCTCAGCCTCCCAAAGTGCTGGGATTATAGGTGTAAGCCACCGTGCCTGGCGGAGTTTTCTCTTAAATAAGGGTGTCCTGTAGTCATTTGGCCATTTCACCCCTTAGCAAAAAGGTCTATTTTAATATAACATTTGTCAAGTGTTTACTATGTGTGGACTAGGCATAGCTTGGATAATGAAGACATGGAACAATTCTTCCATTGAAAAAGAATGCAGACAGACAGACACATGCACACACACGTAGGCCATGAAAGTATTTCTCCTAGATATGTCTACTCTAGAACTTTCTGGGCTGTTAGGTGAGCACAATTTACTACTAAGACTAATGACTAGACTTCAGTGTTGGTTCATTACAATTTTCCTGTCAAATCAGTGTATGCATGAATGTAATACAGATGATCTAGTTTAACTTGCATCCAAATTCCATTGCTCACATCAGTAGTGTAGACATGGCCTATGGTTTCAGCCTGTCTCCCCACCTGGGAATTTATTGGGAAATGTTGCTTTTCCCTTTTTGTATGCATTACCTTTCTTTGCTTTTCCAATAAAATTGATTTTTGCTCAGGATGAATCCCTTCCTGTGATTACTCACAGTCTCGTTGATGGAATAAAGTTCTGAGGAAAAAGCACATTTTATATTCCATGTGGGAAAAACCTCACTGGGTATGATTACTTTTAACCATGTGAAGTTCCACGTGAATTTTCATTAGATGTACAACCATTTTCAACGAGCTTGGAGAGAGAAAGGTGCTGTACTTTGTACCTGAGTCTCTGAAAGCATTCAGTCGGCTTCCGCAGTTATCTGACCTAAAGGAAACCAAGTTCTCTTTCCACATTGCAGTCTGCCAGCTTCCCCTTCTTCCTCGCCTAAGCTTTTCAAGCGTTTGTGTCTCGGCTCAGAGGGAGAAGCAGGAGAATGGGCCCCGGCTAAATCCAGATAACATAAACATTCATTTAAAATCAGGTGGAAGAAATAAACTGGACAGCTATTGGAACAACTAAGTTCAGCAGAAGGCCACAAAGATAGAGAAATATCAATAGCTTTTTAAATATACCAATTATGTGCTATATAAATAAATAAATAAATATTCTTTATAGTTGTGTCTATAGTAAAAAACCACAAAGTCTTATTTAGTTGGAAGATATTTTTAGCAGTTGGGCTATGCCTAATATTTGTGGCTTTTTAAAAACAGTATTATCTGAGAAAAATTTAATAATTCTGCCTTAATGGCTAGTCACTGGGTATTTTAAATAATTCTGCAAATAAGTATAGACCCCATCTTTATGAACTTTTGTGACATGACATTATTATGTTACCGCAGAATAGATGAAAAACAGCACCTAATTTCTGTTCAGCCACAATGAGAGGTGAGGTTACAGCCTACTTCATTAATCTTACAGATAAGAAATAAACTTGTTTTTCCTAAACTGTTATGAGATTGATACCCTGCTACTGTTGCGTTTTGTTTATTTGTGTAAACTGTCTGGGCTTGTGGACACTGTCCTTGATTTGTCACTTCTGGATAAGATAATTTGGGATCTTTCACATTTCCAAATTATGTTGTGCCTAAGGAGTTGAGCCAGCTGACAAATATGATGTGCCTGTGCCGTGGCTCTGAAGGGGGGACGCCGCAAGGGGTCCGATGGTGTGAGCAGCGTGTTGGTTTATTAACAGGCACATTTGATTCCAGAGGTTAATGCTTCTGTGCACAAGACAGATTACACAGCACGCACACTGCATCCTGAAAGGAGACTCAGAGGTGCAGTGAGGTGGGTTGGGGACTTGGTTCCTTGGAGCTGCTGTTGCTGTCAGGCTGCTTTAGGAAAAGTGCTGGGGCCCCAGTTCTTGGAAGACCATGTTTCTGGGTTTCTAGTATTGGACCCTTTCCTGCAGTTGTGGATTTTTAATTTTAATTTTGCCATTGCCTGTGTAAGCTGCCTTTAAAAAGAAAGTTTGGGATAGGAATTTGGGGATGCTGCAGGCATAGGCAACTTGTCGCATCGTTATGAATGCAGCATTGAGTGAAGTCCTTGTGTCAATCTATTAAAAAAAAGTCAGATAATAGTAAAAATACATAATGCTTATTGAGTGATTGCTGTATGCAAGACACGGTTCAAATATATTCTCATGTATTATTTCATTCTCATTTCAAGATGAGGTGGGTACTACTCATCCATTTTGTAGATAATGAAACTGAGGCTCAAAGTCATTAATTAACTTGCCCAAAGTTGTTAACTTGAGGAGAGAATCTCTGCAAGTGTGTTTTCAACCCAAGGAAAGGCAGCTGCAGAGCTGCACTCCGAGCTGTGGCGACAGTAGCTCCCATGGGTAGGAAAAAACCTCACTTGGAGGTAATTCTAATTTGTTTATTTTTCTCAATGGATCTGGAGTCTGGCGTTGAGTTTAATCTCCTCTTGAGAGAGCATAAAAACGGTTCCTCAGCTCACATTGATCCATAGCAGAAAGATATCTCCCTTGATCCAAGACTTTTATACCAGAGACAGTGATATGGTTTGGCTGTGTCCCCACCCAAATCTCATCTTGAATTGTAGTTCCCATAATCCCCATGTGTCATGGGAGGGACCCAATGGGCAGTAATTGAATCATGGGTGTGGTTACCTCCATGCTATTCTCATGATAGTGAGTAAGTTCTCACGAGATCTGATCGTTTCATAAGGGGCTTTCCCCGCTTTTGCTCGGCACTTCTCCTTGCTGCCATCATGTGAAGAAGGATGTGTTTACTTCCCCTTCTGCTGTGATTGTAAGTTTCCTGAGGCCTCCCCAGCACTGAGGAACTGTGAGTCAATTAAACCTCTTTTCTTTATAAATTACCCAGTCTTGGGTACGTTTTCATTAGCAACGTGAGAATGGACTAATATAGGCAGAGAATTAGTCTCTTTCCAGACAACTACTCCAAGCATCCTCACTCACTGAATTTCTATAGCTCTGGGTTCCCCTAATAGCTACTATACAGATTTATATAACTTGAGGTAATAACGACACTCCTGCTCCCCCCTGCCTTTTTCTTCTGTATGCTTTCTGTTAAAGGACCATTAGGCTTGGAATAATGTCTCATAGATTCTGCTGTTCACCTGGTCTTTAAAGGCAGGAGTCCACTGATGCTTTTCCTGAGAAAAATCTGTCTGCCATTTTGACCACAATCTGAGAAAGATCCCCACTTGCCTCCAAGTCACTGAATCTGTGACACATTCTATGTTATAAAGAAATAAAGAAACATCTCCTTTTCTTTAAGAACTAAAAGTAGAACTCCCATTCAATCCAGCAATCCCACTACTGAGTATCTACCCAAAGGAAAATGAGTCATTATATGAAAAAGTTGCATGCCCATACATGTTTATAGCAGCACAATTCATAATTGCCAAGGTATGGAACCAACCTAAGTGCCCATCAACCAATGAGTAGATAAAGAAAATGTGGTACATATACACCATGGAATACTATTCAGCCATAAAAAGGAATGAAATAATGTCTTTTGCAGCAACTTGGATGGAGCTGAGGGCCATTAATCTAAATGAAGTAACTCAGGAATGGCAAACCAAATATTTTACGTTCTCACTTATAAGTGGGAGCTAAGCTATGAGGATGCAAAGGCATAAGAATGATACAATGGACTCTGGGGACTCATGGAGGGGAAGGCTGGGAGGGGAACAAGGGATTAAAGACTACACATTGGGTACAATGTATACTGCTCAGGTGATGGGTGCACTAAAATCTCAGAAATCGCCACTAAAGAACTTATCCATGTAACCGAAAATCACCTGTACCCCAAGAACTATTGAAATAAAAAAAATAAAAAAGAAATATATCTCTGTCCCTATCTGTCTCCTTCCTTACCTACGGTATCTTCAGCAACCCTAATGTATGGCTGTTTTGTCATTTCACGTCTGCTCTCAGTGAGTGACTCCATAGTGGAGCCCAGCAGCTGCAGATTTCTCAGTTTTAAGACTTACATTTCTGCCCACATTTTAATATCTCTGAAATTGGGATATATCTTACAATCAATGGTAAACAAGATTTAAATGGGGGCATTTTTTCTTTCTTAGAGATACATAAAATAGTGTATCACATTATTGATAATTACTTAGATTCAATGAAATGGGATGATACGTATTTGAGGACCTGGGGAAAAAAAAATCTCTTTTCAAGTCAGTGTTTGTCAAATGTCTGCTAGATACCACATGTTTGCCAAATGTTAGAAATACAAATATGAACGGGCAGGTCCCTAACCTCAAGGAGCTCACAATCTCCTGTTTAATAAGAGTAATAAAAGGTTTAAGAAGTGAGGACTGGGATGTACTAATGCATGCAAAGGGATTTGCAATGTTTAAAAACAATTTCTAAGTATAAGTTGTTGTTATTATGTCCTGAGTTCTATAATAGTAAAACTGCCTTCAGAATTACAGTTGAGACCATCATTCTTCAAGGCTGTCATTATATTCCCTTGATGCAATATTTTTCTGACAGAAATCTGACAGAAATCAACCGGTCCTCGGAGTTTTTACTCTTAGCCTTTCTCTCAACTTAACAAGGGATCCTTTATCTTAATTAGGTTTAAATATATCTTCGTTTGACCCTAATCAACCCCTACTGTACGGCTGTGAATTTCTTATGCTTTTTTCTTTGTCATTTTTTGATTGACTTTCCTTAGTGAGTTCTTTCAGTTAACAGACCCCTTTAGAAAATGAAGTGGTAGAAAGTAATAGAGAGTGAAGCAAACTTACATGGAATCTGCTCTGGTTTAGCCATTTTTCTCTGTGCCTTCAGCCTTCAGTCCATGGTACTCTGAGTATGGTCCATAGACCATCACTTGGAAGCTTTTTAAAAAAATGCTGAATCTCAGGCCCCACCCCAGATCTACAGAAACAGAATCTTCATTTTAACAAGGATCCCAAAGTTGTTTGTGTGCACGTGGAAGTTTGAAAATTGCAGTTTAACATTACATAGCTGAAAAGTAGAGGAGTGAAGATTCAAATCTAGGTTTTTACTGATGTAAGTTATGCTCTTCAACAGTGATTCTTCTGTGTTCTAAAATGCCAGTGCACTGAAAGTGAAATATTTTCTTACCTATTTGTATGTTTCATACAACCGTACACATCACAAAGAGCTTATTAAAATCAAACAGGATTATTGTAAGGTTGGGGAAGAATGAGTGGAATGAAGCCAAATGGATAAAGCCAAACTATGGCCATGGTTGTCAGAACAGCCATGTTCAGAGGTTGAAATTTCACATCCTACTCTTCCAATTGCAGGAAGTGATAAGAAGGCATGGAAAGGCTTCTACTTAGGAAGGAGGAGGAGGAGGAGGCAAGAAGAGGGTTGCTGGTTGGCCACCGGCTGATGAAATATTGCCAAGTGTTGCCATAGATAAAGAGAAATGAAGGGCATTCTTGGATACAGAATGGTAGCAAATGGCTTTATTTGGATTCAGTGCCGTTCTGTTCGTTGTTGTTGTTGTTGTTTTAGAGAGGAGGGGTCTTGCTCTGTCTCCCAGGCTGAAGTGCAGTGGTACAATCATGCCTCACTGCAGCCTCAACCTCCCAGGCACAAGCAATCCTCCTGCCTCAACCTCCTGAGTAACTCAGGTGTGTGCCACCACACCCAACTAATTTTTGTATTTTTTTGTAGAGATGGGTTTTTGCCATGTTGTCCAGGGTGGTCTTGAATTCCCAGGCTCAAGAGATACTCCCACCTCAGCCTCCTGAGTAGCTGGGATGACAGACGTGCACCACCGCACCCAGTTAATTATTTATTTTTTGTAAGGACTCATTATATTGTCCATGCTGGGTCTCACTGGGTTCATGTGATCCACCCGCCTTGGCCTCCCAAAGTGCTGGGATTACAGGTGTGAGCCACCATCCCTGGCCATGGATTTGGTGTTATTCTTTTTTTTTTTTTTTTTTTTGAGACAGAGTCTTGTTCTGTCACCCAGGCTGGAGTGCAGTGGCACGATCTCAAGTCACTGCAACCTCCACCTCCTGGGCTTAAGCAATTCTCCTGTTTCAGCCTCCCCAGTAGCTGGGACTATAGGTGCACACTACCATGCTCAGCTAATTTTTTGTATTTTTGGTAGAGACAGAATTTCACCATATTGGTCAGGCTGGTCTTCAACTCTTGACCTCAGTTGATCCACCTGCCTCAGCCTCCCAAAAAGTGGGATTACAGGCGTAAGCCACCACACCAGGCCTGGTGTTATTCTTTATAGAAAAACAACCCTTTTCCTAGTAATACCTTTGGTAATCCTTATAGAAAATGGTATGGAGAAATATTCTTATCTTCATTTTATGGACAAAGAGTAGGAGATTTACTCAAGATATTAAGTATGAAGCCATATCTAGAGAAGCTCAGGGCCCCTGATACAAGTGCTTTCTTCAATATACCCCCGTTCCTTAAACTTCAGTCATTGTTGTTCAATACTTACAATTTTTCCTGCATCTGCATAACACCTCTGCTGTTATTTACTGAATATTTTTCTTTACATTGATTGCTTTAAATTTAACCTCTACTAAGTACTAATATCTGTGAAATTATGAGTTACATGTGCTTATTATATATATTTAGAAACATATTAAAATAGCTTTATAATTATCTGAAAATTTACCTGCTTAAGTAAATTGCCATTTATCCATACAATGACCATTTGCCTTAATGCCACGTTGTCAATTTTTTGAAACTTTTTATTTGGAAATAAATTTAAATGGACAGAAAAGTTTCAAGAAGAACACGAATAATTCTGTACACCTTTCATCATGTCACCGTGTTTGCTGTGTCATATTCCCCTTTGAAATCAGAAAATTTAGTGCATGGTGCATGCCCATAATCCCAGCCCAGAAACCAGTGCATGGTGCATGCCCATAATCCCAGCTACTTGGGAGGCTGAGGCATGGGAATTGCTTGAACTCGGGAGGCAGAGGCTGCAGTGAGCCAAGATCACGCCACTGCACTCTAGCCTGGGTGACTGAGACTCTGTCTCAAGAAAACAAACAAACAAACAAATAATAAATGCCAACTAATAAATGGAGGAGTTAGAAAAATCACCATTTTGCAACTGTGATTGTTATAATTGGTTCAGGTAAGGCTCATCTATGGGTAATAAAACCTAGAGACTAAAAGTTTAATAAAGAGCAAGTTATTTACATAATCTCAAAGTATCTTCCCTCATTGTCTATAGTAAGCAAATATATTTTGACTAGAAGTCACTTTAAAGCTGAAATATGCTGGCTAAATAACAATTTCAGGCCTGCCTTGCTGGACTCATCAAATCAGAATGTCTGAGATTGGATCCCAACAATCAGCTTTTTAATAAATGTCCCAAGATGATCCTTAAGCATGTTAAAATGCAGTAACTACTGACTTCATGCCTCCAGTCTTTGAGCTGATGAGAACTCCACTTTTGTCATTTTACCATGACCCAGGGTGGGACAGGGCAGGTGCTGACAGGTATCAGAATCACCAATTTCATTTCCTCTTGATTCTGATTTAGATCTGATTATTTTAGACCAGGGATTAATTGGGGACCCTGTGCTTGCTACAAAGCATCTTCTTTTTTTTTTTTTTTTTTTTGTCAAATCAGGAACAAAGATTTTAAGATACTAAACATACAGTTTTTGACTTGTTATCCATGTGATTTTAATTAAGTTTTAACTAATTCCCTTTATCTTGTTATAGTTATTATGACTCTTCAAGTCATGTCACATTAATATGTGAAAGCAGCTCCGTGGCCTGTATGGCGAAGGAACAAAGCCATTATGACCTGTCGTGTTAAATTAAAGTAGGGAAACTGATCAACTTGCAGTTTGCTACCTTCTTTGATAATTTATGCTAAAGGTGAGCAAAAGTGCAAAGGAGACAAGCATCACAACCTATCATCCCTGCTACAAATGCAGTGTATGCAGTGTATAGAAAGAAGTATTGCAGATTGTTAAAATTTACATGTATCACTAGAGGGATGGAAAACAAGGTGGTTCATTTCAGGGAAGCTATTGGTAGCAATTGAATCGATCTATTCCAACTGAAACTTTCAGAATGTTAAAGTCTTTATAATGATATGTTTTCTAATGTCAAAATGGCAAATGTCCTGGACAATGATTTTTTTTTAAATAAAGATTTTATAAAGGTGAACAAATTAAGTCACATTTGTCTTCTTGCTATTGGAAAAAAAATAGGAATTCACCTTGGACCATCTGGGAATAGACAGAATCACTGCAGGTGGGAATCATACTTTGGGTAAAGCAAGACAAGGCAGGTTGGAAGGGACAGTATGTGTTCTCACTGCTGCTAGAAACAAATGCTGACTATTCCGGATGTGTTTAATGCAAGCACGTTCAAAGCCTCTTGCTGTGCAGACTCTCAAGTTGTCTTACAGGACAGGACCACTAAGCCTCATTAAATGTTCTGCTGATATGTAAGTAAAGTGGTCAGCATGTTCAGTTTAAGAGATCTTTAATTTTTAAAATAAAATTTTTGTTAATCTTTATACGTAGCTATCACTTAATGAGCACGTGCTGTAAGTCATGTGCTGTGCTGAGACCTATTCTCCACACTAATTTAATTCAAAGAATAAAACTGGAAGATGATAAGCATTGTTACTGTCCCTGTATATGATGAAGGTACTGAGCTAACTGAGGTTAGGGAACTTGCTCAGCTTCTCAGTGGTAGAGCCAGGATTTGAACAAAGGTCTCCGGCTTCCAAATCTATAGTGTCTGGCTCACTCTAGTGCTCTTACAAGAGGGAAAAGTCCAGTCATGCTGTCACCCTGTAACTCTCTAGCCACTTTGTCCTTTTGCTCTGTGATCAGGGCCTTATGGGGAGACTTTACTCTTTGGACCCCGGACTAGGTCAGGCACAACTCCTCCCTGTTATGTTTCTATGGTTCCTTTATTTTCTTTACCATAACAAACAATAAAACTTCATTGGTACTACACATTTAATGTTTCTATTCTCCACTAGATTGTAAACTTCATGAGGGCAGGAGGTATGTCTCTGTTGTTCACAGCTATATCTAGTATTTCTCATGGCACACAGTAGGAGACCAGTAAATACTGAATATACAAGGAATGTGCCAAATCATCACTGAGTTGCTGTCGTGGTGAAGTCTTTTCTGCAGCCCTGACGTCCCTCCCTCATCACACCTTTCATTACAACTCCTTCTCTTCTCCTGCCTTTTTGTCCCATCAGAACATGTAGCAAGCAGTGGAGCAAAGGCTCAGATGCAGGCCTTATTTCTGTGTTCACATTCTTTCCTCTACCCTATCCTGTGTTTAAAAGGAGGCTTCTGGCTGTGGCTCATATCAAATCATCTGATGATTTCCCTTTTGCTTCTTATTTTCTGTCCCTAACACTAATTTTTAACTGGCTGCAGCACCATGGCAAGAAAGTGCCACCCTTGAGTGTCCCGCTTACTCAGCCAAAAGCAGCAGCTGTTCCAATAAGCAATTTGTTGTTCAGCACCTGAGATTGGCTTCCTCCTCCAGCAAGACTGCAAGCTCAACAGAATGTAGGAAAGCATGAAAAAGTTTCTAGCTTGTTTCTTGTAAAGCATCAAGGAAAACAGCACAGGTTAAGGAAGGACATTTGCACTCTGGGCAAGGAGAATGGGTCCCTCCATGTACAATTCCAGCTGAATTTCTCTTGGTGGAGTTCTGAGATTTAAGAATGGTTTGTTTATCAAAGACTATAAAGAAAAGACTTAGAGATGATTTTGTTATTATCCTATTGTCTGCGCCAAGTGGTGTGCTGGTAAATGTGGCTTTCCCCCTAAAAAGCCCTGATTGGCAGGGTTTGCCAATTTCTGTGGTGTAAGTACTTCCATCATGACTGATTTCAAGTGAGCAACATGATGTCATTGAATACATTGTAGAGAGGTAATTAATGCACATGACTGACTCTCATAAATTAGTGTAAGCAGATCCAGCACACTGCTGTCTGTTTGGATCCCATTACCTCCTACAGGGCAATAGCGTAGCTGAGTTGGGGCCCTAGTTAGGCCTGATACTTCTCATGGGACACCATGGTAGGTGGTGAGAAGCAAGGGGCCAAGCCAGTGCATATGACAAGCTGACAAGGCACCTGAACTAGAGAGGATATAAACAAACATCCCGTCATCTGGCGGGCTGGAGGTGGAGGTGTAGGGGGCTTAAAGTGATGACCTTAAACATGAAAGTTTATCACCAGAGGCAGATAGATTTATAGTAGAAACTGTTGTCTCACTGACTATCTGTGACCTTGGATATGTGACTGAAACTCTCCATGCTTCAGTTGCTTTTGCTATACAATGAGATAGATAATGATAGTTCTGTCATTGAACTGAACTGGATCCATTTGCCTGTGCATCAGAAAGGCAAACACCAAAGGACCAGGTTTTTTTTTTTTTTTTTCCCCCCAGCAAGAAAGGTTTATTGCAAGTCTACTGGCAAGGAGACAGGAGGAAATTCTCAAATCTATCTCGGGGGGTTGGGTCAGGTTTTATAAGCATAGGGTAATGAGGCATGATCTAATTGGATTTTGTGACAAGGTGGTGTTGGGAGGCATGATCTGACTGGATTCTGCCGTGGGGCAGTGCCAGGGCGCAGACTCACTGGATTCTGGATCCTGCCGTGTGGTGTCCACTTCTTAATTCAGTTCCCACCTTCTTGGTCCAAACATTTAGGTTCCTCTGTGGTTGCATGCTTGGTTCCTCTGGGCACGTTCAGGCTCTATGACCTGAGGGTCCATAGCAACTGAAAAACAACTTACAACTTTATTACATAAAAGTTGAAGCAGATTGTTCTGGTGTGGCTACAGTTCTTGCCTTAAAGAGTTTTTGCGATGCTGGATTATTATAATATATGTAAAGTGCTCAGCATGGTGCCTGGCACAGAACAAGTACTCAGTGTATAGTAGCTATTCAAATAAGGCTAGAATGCATAAGAATGGGGTGGGGCTTCCCGAGAAATTGTCTCAAACATTAGGAGGTGTTTGCAGCTTATCTTGTCGGGCTGGCAGTAGGTTTACTGGGGGTTCACTGTCCCAAAGGGTCTGGCCTGAGGGGGAGTGCTCAGTGTAGCTGTTGGTGAGAAAAAAAATCAAAACATTTTTTGATGATTGGCAGTATTTTTTTTTTTTTTTTGGTCTTCAAAATGGGTTAAAAAAATCTCATTCTTCCCTTTGTGGCAGGTTGTGCAAAACAGTCTTTAAAATGGATTTGCAGTGGCTCATGAACAACGAACAAGTACATTTTCATGTTGAAATTCTGTTAAAGGAGAGATTAGAAACCATATTTATAGCGAGGAAGAAGAGGTGAGAAAATTACTGTACTAGAACATAAAATTTAGCTCTGAGCATTTTGGTGGTGGCTTAAGGAGGAAATATATATATGTCTATGTATATAACATGCTATATAGCTTTCATGAAGAATGCCTGTTTTTCAAGCAAGACCATCTCCTCTGTTTCGTTTTTTATATTGTTTGTTTGTTTGTTTGTTAAATTCCAGTAGATTCTGTTAGTCATAGGGAGCCTGAAGTACCCATCGCCACCTGTCTTCTTGGTTTTTTGGAGTCTGTAAATTTGAGAAAGGCAACCACTCAGGATTTATTGCACCATTTCTAAGAAGTACACTGTGTGCTTCTACTGGGCCTCCACTCTTATTCCTCCTCCCAATCCATTCTTGAAACAACAGTAAAAGTGATCTTAAACATATAAATTGGATGTCACTTTGCTGCTTAAACTCTGGAACGCCCTCAGAATCAATCCAAACGTTTCACTGTGACCACATTGCCTCGTACAATCTGCCTCTGACCTCATGTCTCACACTCTGCCCTGCTCTGGACCTTGTAGTTTCACTGCTTTCTCTTTCCTGCCTCAGGGCCTTTGCACATATCTTCCCTTGGCCTGGAACAATCTTCCCCCTCTCCACAGAGATGGCGCCTCTCTCACTACTATTTGCCGCCTCAGCCTTCCCAGGTGGCAGTTTCAAAAGTAGATTTCATCTCTGCTTGTCTCTTTCTCAGCTTCTTTTTTGCCTTTAAGGCTGGCATTTGAACAAGCTATATTTGGTAAGATAAGATAAGAAAATAACTCTATTTTTTCACCCACCGCAGCTTCAAACCTGCTTGGGAAGGATTTGCCAAAAATAATATTGCACGCAAAACCCATGGCTTTTATGATAATTATTGAGTATTAAAATCCTCTTGTTTTTTAGACATTAAATAGTTTTAATCCAATTTAATGCAATAATTTCAGTTCCTCATTCAGTTGGTTTTCCTGCCCTGTAGACTCAAGCTGGGCTTAGGTCCTATTGACAACAGTTGCAAGTGCATTGTGGTTCCATCTTCCATTTCTTCACCTTCTTCGCTTCTTTTCTCTCCTGCTTCCCCACTGGACTCCTCCTGGCATTTTCAGAGTCAGGCTAAAAGAGGAGGGATGAAGGAGAAATGAGAGGTTAATGGGCAAGAAGATCTTTTCCGGGTAGCTGGTGCTGTTTGCAGTTCTCTCCTGACTGTCAAATGTCCTCTGTCAAGGTGGATTCACAATTGCTGGCTCTTCTGCAGGAAGAACACCCCCTCACAGGAGGCCTGCATCCTGCCCACCCAGCCTCAGTGGGGGGACTCTCCGACTCACTCCCATGAATCTTGACCCTGCAGTTCTCTCTCAGGCACTGTACCTGACAACCTCTCTGTTTGTGAGGGTGACCTCACTCCCCTGGGCAACTCTTTCCAGATGATTCAGGCTGGGCAGCTTTGCACAGCATCTGCTCTGCCCCCCGGAAACATTAGGTATTTTACTGTGTACTCCTGGGGAACTGGCCACTCCCAAGGCAGCCCTGTCCCTTGGCTCCCTACCCTGACTGCTGCAGCCAGCCTCTGGCATGCGGACTCTTTCTCTGATCTCTGTGCACTGGGAGACTGAGAAGCTCCCCCATGAAGTCACCTTCTGTTCTGGTCCCTTGGTAGCACCAGGGACAGAACGCCCCTCACCACTTGCGTGAGATTCTCTTCCTCCATCTCTGGGCTTCCTTCCTACATACAGGCTGGGGCATCGGAGGTGGGCTGTGGGTCACAGGACTTCCTGAATGGGTGGTCTACACCTTTCCATCTTTAGTTACAGTTTGCTGGAGGAGGAGTGGGAGGATTTTATTTATCACCTATTGTTCTCAGCTTTGGGCTTCAGCCAAAATTCTAAGACAACACCAAAAATTCCGTTGGAGATCTTATTCTATGTAACGATTTGTTGTTTTTTCTCAGGAGCTCAGCTGAGCTGGAGAGAGGGCTGAACCATCAGGTGTAGGAGTAGCTGATGAAGCATCGGGGGGTTGACATGGAAGTACCAGTTCAATCTTTATTCACTAACTGCCATGATACATGCAAGGGGCTAAATCCATGCAGTAAGATCTTCCCTGCTGCCCATGGCACAGTGCACAGGCTGAGGTCAGGTGGATCAGAGCAGGTGTGGCGTAGAGGGAGCAGTTTATGGCCTCTGGGATTGGGGAAGATCAGGGCTGAGAGCCAGGAGTGGAAAAGTACTGAGTACTGAGTCAGAGTGGGAAAAATCGTCTTCCGGGTGTTTCTGTTCTTTTCACCATAAGTAGGACTTGGTAGAGATGTCTGAAGAGGACCTCTGCCCAAGGCCTCAGATAAAGAAACCCAGGAATGAAGGCTCTGGGGCTAGGAATACAAACATGTGAAGAGCAGGACCAGCTAGAGGGGCCTGAGTCCTTTCCAGTTCCCTTCAGAGCCTGCCATGCAGTGGCTGTGAGCCAGGTTTGCTGTGGGAAGGGCAGATGTTGCCCATGGAGCCAGCCAGGTAAAGCCTTTGTACTTGCCTATGGTTGGGCCGGAAAAATCACGTGTAGGCTTTTTAACCAGGAGCTGGACTCTTCTTTTTTATTTATGTATTTATTGTTTCTTTTTTTCTGGAATGAAATCCCTATAAAGATAAGGACCTTCTCATTGGTCCCCTGTTGATTTCCCTCGTGCGAAGCACAGCGCCTGGCACGTAGTAGGTATTTGATAAGGATGTGTTGAGTAAATGGAGGAATTCCAGGCCAGTGGGGTACAGAGGGAAGACCCTGTCGTGGACTTCAAGGGGGCCCTTGACGGATGAGGCCTAAATGACAATATTTGACAGAACAGCACACGTTTAACCAGCATTTATTATTATTAGAGGAAAGAAAGATTGCTATGATCAAGGGGGCAGGAGAGGCTTCCGGGAGGGGCATGGCTTGAGGTAGTGGGTCCGTTATGGATGGGATCTGAAGAGGTAGAACTCAGAAAACACCATTTGGCTCATAAACTTGACGTCAGGCTCACCCACACTTCCTAGAGCCATCTGTCTCCGTATCTGCCACTTTCCCAGCGGAACACTTAGAGCATGCAAATATCTGCCCAAGTGCTCGCAGCTCCCCGCCGGCATCAAACCGAGAGGCTAAAGGAGGGGGTGGTATTTCGGGGACCCAAATCTTTCATCTCATTTAGTCCACCCCTTTTTTGGGGTGTGGACATTTCATTCCCTTGTATTTTTTTTTTTCTCCTCCAGATCATTTTTACTCTCTTTCATCTTCTGTCACTACTTCCTGCTTCTACTGAATTTTAAGCTTCTGTTTATTGAATGGGGATGAGAGTATTTTCAGGTTTGTTCGAATGCACAAAGGAAAAAGGGGCTTTGTAAATGCATGGCAATCCTTGCCGTATTCTAGGAATCTTTGATCCTCAAAACTTGTGAGCCTTAATCTTCCCATCCTTGACCATGGTGGGCGGGGAGGGCGGGCTCATGGTTTCTTAAGCACTTAGCCATTTAAAGACAAAAAGTAAAACCACAAAATCATAGAATCTCAGCTTAGAGAAGAACCTTCAAATTCCCCTGCATGTAAAAGGCAATATTTTTCTCTTGGGTGGATGAATTTATAGGAACATTCCTTGGTAGGTCTTTTAGGTGAAGAAGACAAGCCCTCTCTTACCCTTCCTTGCTCCACCCTGGGTGTATATTGGATGGCAAAGATGAGGTCAATAAGGGTCCGGAATGTACTGGGACAGCAAAATAAGGTCAAAGTTTGAATGTCTATGGCAGGCAAGACAAAATCTTGTCAGAACCCAGGAGTCGAGGGTAGGAAGAGATGGAAGACCACGAGGAACTTTGCATGCTGCTTGGACAAGAGGAGAAATGACAAAGCCAATCAGGCACTCTCTGTGGCAGGGAGTGGAGAATATATTTCTAGGGATTTGATGTCTGATTTTCAGTTTGAAGCTGTTTTCTGCTTTATGCTCTAAATACCTTCTGCTGTCTGCAAAACTTTAGTAGAAATCTGCAGCAAACGATTGTCGTATGTTGGTGGTACTCTGGGGAATAAATGCAGAGGGGTGTTGTGCATGGGAAAGTGACCAGGAAGGAGAGGGCACCAGCCTCAAGAGCCAGAGGGTCCACTCGCAGCAGTGATGAAGCAGGGATTAGGGTGTACTGACTTAGGCGGACACGAATGAAGAAAGCCTGTGTAGTACTTCCTGCACCAGAAAGAGGTGGTGCTTGAAGGACAGTGGACAGGAACATGATTTAGAGTCCCCTTTATCTTTTTTGTTTTTTTTCAGATGGAGTTTTGCTCTTGTTGCCCAGTCTGGAGTGCAATGGTGTGATCTCAGCTCACCACAACCTCCACTTTCCAGGTTCAAGCAATTCTTCTGCCTCAGCCTTCTGAGTAGCTGGGATTACAGGCACCTCCACCATGCCTGGCCTTTTTTTTTTTTTTTTTTTTTCTGTAATTTTAGTAGAGACGGGGTTTCACCATGTTGGCCAGGCTGATCTTGAACTTCTGACCTGAAGTGATCCACCTGCCTTGGTCTCCCAAAGTGCTGGGATTACAGGTGTGAGCCACTGCGCCTGGTCTAGAGTTCCCTTTATTTTATCTCACCTTTGAAAACACCCATGCATTTGATGAAATGCTTTCTCGGTTGGGATCCAAATCACTGATCCAGAAGAGGCTGCTGTTTTATGGGACCATAACATCAGAGATGGCCTTTATCCGTCCATATCTACCTGCCAATCAGAATTCTTTGCTTTCTGGAAACAACTAGTTACAAACCATCCATGCTGTCTGTTTCCCCAGCCCATACTTCTCCATTTCCTCAGAACAATTTGATGCATCTTGTCAGATGTGTCCGGAAACCAGTTATCCCATGTCTGATGAGTTTTCTTTACTTTCTCAATTAGAAACATCAGTCAAAATGGGAATAGGTCAATCAGATATGACTGATTTTTCATAAACATGTGGCTTTTCTTTGGCTGGATTTGGTGTTCTAAATGATGACAAACCTATTTTCTGATAGACTTCTCGTCTGTCAGGTCTGGAAGCGATGGTGGTGTTGGATCATCTCATCCCACAGTCTTATTTTGTGGAGGACTGTGAGCCTCGACTTGGCCAAGGTCACACAGCTTGTAAAAAGTAGGGGATTGAATTTAGCTTGTAATAAACATCTCCTTCTATAGTTTTCTACTGTATGCCTTTTTTTTTTTTTTTTTTTTGAGATGCGTATATACTTTGTAGCTCAACTGAAGTCTTTTTATTTTGGCTTTTAAAACGTGCATATACTCTTACACTAAAGAGAGTGTAAATTCCTCTAAGGGTGGTATTTTTATTGTTTGTAGCAGAGGCCAGGGATGCTGCTAAACTTCCTATAATGCACAGGGCTGTGTCCCACAACAAAGAATAACTCAGTCTAAAACTCCTCTCATAACTGTTCTATTATTAGTTGTAACGTGTTCTCTCTTTCTATCCTGCACCCAGGAACTTTGCAGAGAACATTCAGTCCTCTGTATCTATATTCAAAAGAAATTAAGATTTTGCTTCCAAGTGACTGTCACTCTTGAGTTCTGCAGTGATGAGCTAGTCATTTCAGATGATGAACCAGGTCATTTCAGATCAATGTTTCTGTTGAGAACTAGACAAGCAAACACACGCATGCACACACACACACAAGCATGCATGCATGCACTTGTACGCACATACACACACACATGAACACACACAAACCCCTGTGTAAAGGTGCTGGCCAGGTTAACAAGGCAGGGAAAATGTGTAAGTTTAAGGCCTCTGGGAGGAGGCAATCAAGGGAAGTGAGCTCTCTATTGGGAGCAACTTTTTCCCTCATTCCAGAGTGGCAACAAAGAGGCTGAGAAGTGAGTGCAGCTTTGACAGTCTCAGGGATTGGGAACTTTTGGTTGGGATCCTGTAGGGCTACACCCTGGGACACTGGTTCTCAATGGGGCACCTTTGCCCCTTCAAGGGACATTTGATAATGTCTGGAACATTTTTGGTTGCTACAATTGAGGGTGTGCTACTGGCATCTAGTGGGGAGAAGTAGGGCATTCTGCTAAATGGCCTGTAATGCACAGGGCAGCTCCCCCATAACAAGGAATCTTGGGCCCAAAATGTCAATAGTGCTGAGGCTGAGAAACTCTAGTAAGAAACCCTTCCTAGGAGTAAAAGCCTGGAAATAAACCAGCCCTCACAAAGACCAAAGCCTGGCTTCAAATCATCTCAATCTCTGAAAATCTCTGGTTTTTCAGCCCATCTACCTGACAGAAGCAATTCTGAATTCTCCCTGGAGCAGGATAATGTTAAGGGAGCCTCAAATGTACACTAATAATCACATATAAGGTGGGATGGGAATAAAAGGAGTCAAACGTCAGAAGATTCTAAGTTCCTTACATGGCTGACTGGCAAACTGCTAATTTATGTTAAACCTTAATTAAAGTTAAGGATGTATATTGTAGTCTTTAGAGTAACCACTGAAAGAATGGCAATTTTATCTATCTATCTGTCAGTCAACCTACCTACTTATGTATCTACCTATGTATCATATATTGCTATAGTTTGGCTGTGTCCCCACCCAAATTTCAACTTGAACTGTAGCTCCCACAATTCCCACATGTCATGGGAGGGACCTGGTGGGAGGTAATTGAATCATGGGGGCGGTTCTTTCCTGTGCTGTTCTCATGATAGTGGATAAGTCTTACAAGCTCTCATGGTTTTATAACTGGAATTTCCCTGTACAAGCTCTCTCTCTGTCCATCACCATGTGAGACATGCCTTTTGCCTTTCACCATGATTGTGAGGCCTCCCCAGCCATGTGGAACTGTGAGTCAATTAAACCTCTTTTTCTTTGTAAATTACCCAGTCTCGGGTATATCTTTATCAGCAGCATGAGAATGGGCTCACTCTATCTATCTATCTATCTATCTATCTATCTATCTATCTATCTATCAATCAATCTATCTTATCTATCTATCTTTTATTTTCTATCAGTCTACCTATTTATCTACCTATATATCATCTATCTACCTGCCTACTTACCTACGTACTTATCTACCTATAATTTACTGTCTATTGACCTATTATCTCTCTGTCTGTCTGTCTGTCTGTCTATCTATCTATCTATCTATCTATCTATCTACTCTCTATCTCTCTATAAGGAGAAGGAGATGGGACATTTAATATATCCCAAAGAAGTCAGGAATCAAAAAGAAATATTAAACAAGAAGATGGTAAAATTAACCACAACTATCTCAACAGTACATTAAATGAAACCTACCATTCCCATTAGAAGGGAAAGATTGCCAAAT
This sequence comes from Theropithecus gelada, assembly GCF_003255815.1. Taxonomy (NCBI): domain Eukaryota; kingdom Metazoa; phylum Chordata; class Mammalia; order Primates; family Cercopithecidae; genus Theropithecus; species Theropithecus gelada. The sequence goes on along the minus strand of NC_037672.1, from coordinate 16,185,240 downwards.
TAAGTGAAAGAAACAGAATCCAACTAGAAGGTTGTGATTCTTTTCAATCATTCTGACTCTAAAAGGCAAATTCTTATAAGAACTAACATTACACTGAATGATTTCTGTTTTAAGCCATTGCATGTATTTATCATGTAACTCCTGAATTTGGCTCTCTTATTTCATCTTCTTTAGATGAGAAAACTGTGGCACAGGGAGGTTCAGCAACCTGCTTGAGGTCACCTGGCTAGGCTGGTACATGTTAAAACGAGGATTTAACTCAGGCCTTCTGGTTCCAGGACTCATGTTCTTATCAACACTGCCAAATCTAACTGAGGTGTTAGTACTATCTTGTGTTTTATGATATTTCTGGGAGTCTCAACTGATTATATTTTTTCCTACAAGTAATTAAACAATATTTTCCAGAATATATTCTGTTATTCTTTTGTTCAGATAATATAGCACCTCTTATTATCCCTATCCTCATTTTAGCCACATTTTCATTTAAGATTCTTTGGTTGCAAGGACAGAAATGGACTCTTTTTGCCTTAAGCAAAAATCAAGTGTCCTGAAAGAGCATGAGAGAGTTTCACAGAATTAACTAAACTTTGGTGAACCAGACTTAGGAACCAAGGCGTTTCTGGAGTGGGGAGGGGTATAAAGGTGGCAAGAACAATGCAATAATCTTACATGGAAATTGCACTGGATTTATAAGCTTAAACTCTTTTTATGTTCCTCTCTTTCTGTCACTTTATTCAAGATGCACATCCCAGCATGGAAGTATCTGATTGGCCTCATGTGAGTCAGATACCCTCCCCAGGGTTAGGGGAACACAGGACATTCCAGGTGACATTCCCATCAGATATATCACTGGAAAAGTAATACCCAAAGGAGAATATGGCCGCAATTACCAAAGGAAGGTGACATAGATGCTAGGAAGCCAAGAATCGCATATGTCCATCATGTCTCTCTTTAAAAAAATTCCAAGTAGCTCTACTATGATTACTGATTTTTTAAGAAAGGAAATTTAATACGGAAGAGTGCATATATAGGAACAAAAAAGACTGGGAAGAATTATAATAAGATATATGTAATTTTGTTTGAGTTGTAGAACTAGGGTTGGTTCCTTTTTTCTTTGGTTGTTTTTTTTTCTATATTGTGCACTTATTACTTTTTTGATAAAACACTTTATCTTTCCAGATGAGTGGAATGAAGGCTCAGAGTCCCTTTTGAAGGTCTGGGGATATAATCACTAGCTACTCTGCATTAATAACAGGACCGTATGTTCCTCTTGAAATGCAACAACTGTCTTAGGATTTTATTAAACTCTAAACAGAAACAAAAAACACACACTAACAAAAAAGACAGACTAACAAAACACGCACACACACACACCCACACACACCCACACCCCAAACACCTCACTTTGGAAGGGACTTGTGCTCATGGGTTAGGTGCAGAAGGAAGCAATTTTCCTCTGTTTTTTTTTCTGCCGGAGCAATGCTTTTGCACTTTGATATTCATTTCACCAATAAGGTGTTTCATTATTTCTCACACATAAAAAGCTGGTGCCATTATGAGATACCATTAAAGACCCTGGCTTGCCCAGATGTGTCTCAGGAAAAACAGCCTTTCTGTGCAGTGAACGAGACTTGTGAGGTTGATGGGAGTGGTGGGGGAGAAGAGATCCTTTTTCAGAGACTGGAAAAAGAAAAGAAAAATCAAGCCATTTGCCCTGCAGAGATGACAGAACACATTTTTCCTAATCAGTGGGTCACTTCACCTCTGCGCTATGTTTGGGGGAATCATCATGTAATTCCAAGCCTAAGGCAGGGTCACCAGATACACTATCTTCTGCTGACCCTTCTCTGAGCTTCTTGTTCCAGTTTTCATGATCACATTTCCCTGCTCCCTTGGACCGGCTGGAAAAGAAGTTATGAGATCTGTCCATCATTTGCCGCTCTCCTAGGTCCTTCCTTTGAAGCTTTTCCAGTTTTGGTCTCTTTTTCTCCTCCTCTCAATGTTTCTTCTTCTCTCTCCCCAACTTTTATATTTCTGGGGATTTCTTTCTGTTCCCCAGGGCCTTTCTCTTTCTATTTCATTCTCAAAACCCATTCTGAGATTCTGTTTGAGTCTATTTATCTATCCAGCTGACCACAGCTAAAACCAGGAAGTTGAATCAGTCCCAGCTGCGGAGGCCCAGGCTTCGGCTCTGCCCCGAGTTGCTCCGGGTGCAGTCTGGTATCTGCTGTTTCCCATCATTCTCCAGGAGCGCTGCCTGTTCCGAGCTTGGATTGTGCTTTCTCTCCCCCTGCCAAGGGGCTCTGCTTCCAAAGCCCAGATTAGAAAAGATGGGACATTTGGGGAAAAAAAAAAAAAAAAAAGAGCTTGTGCTATCTTGGCATTTCCTGTTCCAATAGCAGATTTCTTATGCTTTGATGATTCCAGAGTGAGAACACAAATTGTTAAGTGGATTGGGGGTGGGAGGTTCTAGTGAGGGAGAAAGCTTATTCCTTCAGGCCTCTTGCTGTGGCTCTGCAGCCTCCTTGCTGCCCTTCAACCAGAGTGCTTCTGGAGGCCAGGGACTCTGTCTCCCAGGCCTCAGTGCCCATTAGATGTTCAACAAATGTATGGATTAAAGATCTCTTTCCCATCTTGAAGATTTGTTTTCCATCCTGGCCATGCACTGAATATGTCCTGAGAGCTTGTGTGGTGTCGACTGATTAAAGCTGAGAAGAGCAATGATGAGGAGGCATTAAGCAGAGAGGAGGCTGGAAGGAAGAACAGTGGCCGGGAAGGAAGAGAGAAGCATGTGTCCCAGCAGTCAGGACTGGAATTCAAACCACTACAATAGAAGCAGAGCAAAGGAGCCCTTTAGACCTCCCATCTCAGAGGACCTGGTTGATTTCTCAGATCTCCTCACTTTAATAATAACAATAATAATAGGTAAACATTGACATGAATACAGCATTGCCGGAACTGTTCTAAATGCTTTACAGGTACTAACTCATTTTGTTCTCACAATCGTCCTAAAATGTGTGTCTTATGATTACTGTTCCCATTTTACAGACGAGGAGATGGAGGCTGAGCAACTTACACAGGGTCACACAGCAAATAAATCATAGAACAGAAATCTTGAGACCTGTGATACAAGAAGAACTTTAGACGGTAAGTTTAAGAGTTTATGTGAGTGAAGAATGATTCATGAATCAGGCAACCCACAGAAGCAGAAGAGGTTCAGAGATCTCTGATCTGCAACGTGGAGAGTGAGTATTTATAGACAGGAAAAGGCTGAAGAAAGCAGAACAAGAAACAGAAAATGAATTGATCGTTTCAAAGTCCTTTCCTTGTAAAGGTTAAAGCGGAGGGGACCTCCTTATTCATCAGGTTTAAACTGGCCTGCTTGGGGATATGCTGTTATCTATTTCTCCCTCTTCTACTTCTTCAGAAGGTCATATAAACAGCTTAGTTATGGCTTGGTGATGTGGAACTTTAGCATGAGTGACTCCATTTTGGTTTGGTCCTTTGGGGCCTGCTGCAGGAGGAGCTCAGTCCCAATCAATGGCCACCTATAAATTTTATTTAACACCATGTAGGCAGCTCCAGAGCTTGGTCTCTTCACTGTGCTCTAACCAGTAACTCTGGTGATTTGTAGACGTTTATCTCTAGGACTGGCTTGTCTAGAGAACAACTGACAGCAGACCCCCTGGGATGACCACAATCCTGAATTGGGTCCTATCTTCATGCTCCCCTGTGGTCCTCTAGAACTGCCCAGGGATGAAGCTGATTGAGGGCCTGTTGAGCTGGAGTAGGGGAAGGAAACGATGGGGAGGACCGCTGCACAGGTGTCCCCCACAAACTCGTTTCTCCCCGCTCCTCCACCTCCTGTGTGTCCTTTCTTGGCAAATGGCACCTCTCTCTAACCAGGAATCTGTGAAATTTCCTTGGGCCTCTTCTTCTGTCTCATGAGTGTCACCAAGGCTTGCTCCTCTGGCCTCTTTATGCAACTCACATCCTCCCCTCTCAGGGATTGCCCGCGTGCGTGTTCTCTCAGCATTCTCTAGAGCCACCAGCAGCAGTGTCCTAACTGGTGTGCTCTCAGTTATGCTGGTGTCTAACTCAGTGCTTCTTAAATGCGTTAAAACACAGATTCTAAGCTCCCACCCAGATTCTGATTCATTCGGTCTGAGATGGGGCCTGAGAATGTGCATTTCTAGCAAGTCGTTCGGTGTCGCTGATGCTGCTGATTGGGGACTGTGCTTGGAGAGCCGCTGTGCTAACCTACTCTCTACGCAGCCTCCAGATAAGGCACCTAAACCCTGGGAACTACCATGCTTTGAATCTGACCATGGCTCCCCACTGTCCTAGGAGAAAGTCCAAACTACTTAGTGTGCACAACAGCTTACCTCTGCCGCCTCATCCTATCTCGTAGGTTACACTTCTCCAGGACACAGCTGTTCCTAATGCCACCCTCACACTCCCAAGACTACACTGGTTCTCACCTTCTCCTCAATGCTAGGGACACAACACATGGTAGCCATTATTATAGGGTTAGAGCTGATGATCACAGGGGCACTATTGAAGGCAGAGTCTGGACCCTCCCTTCAGCTTACAGCCGAGAGCCCTTTTTCAAGGCTTAGGTACTAGCTCCCACATGCAGTTTGCTGGTTGCTTCCTGGCGTTACCCTTCCTCTCACCCGGTCTGGGCTGCCCCCTCCTCTCCTTTCCTGGTCCTTTTTTTTTTTTTTTTTTTTTTTTTTTTTGAGATAGGGTTTTGCTCTGTGTCACCCAGGCTGGAGTGCAGTGGTATAATCATGGCTCACTGCAGCCTCAGTGATCCTGGGCTCAAGAGATCCTCCCACCTCAGCATCCTGAGTAGCTGGGACTATAGGCACATGCCCTCATACCCCACTAATTTTTGTATTTTTTGTAGAGATGAGGTCTCACCATGTTGCCTAGGCTGGTCTCAAACTCCTGGGCTCAAGTGATCTGCCTGTCTTGGCCTCCTGAAGTGCTGGGATTACAGGCGTGTGCCACCATACCTGGCCTTGGATCTGACTCTTTCACTTGTGCACATGGGGCCATCTGAGATAGATTGGGAGTCAGCTTTGTGGTGGGCACTTTTCTTCAGGGGACTCCTGTTAATGATGCTATTGATCCAATGAGTCATCTTGGCTGGATAAGATCAGCTTCTCTGCAGCCCATGTCCAAGCTCCTTCCAGGGCAAATCTCCCTGCTAATTGACCGAGTGATTATTGTCGATGTCCTGTGTTCCTTTGCTGCCAAACCAGTGGGAGAAGGGAATGCAGAACTAGGAGGCAGAATGCATGTTTCATTTTAAATTTTTAAAATTTTATTTTTATGATTTCAACTTTTATTTTAGATTCATGGAGTACATGTGTAGCTTTGTTACATGGGTATACTGTGAGATGCTGAGGTTTGAAGTATGAATGAACCTGTCACCCAAGTAGTGAGCATAGTACCCAATGGGTAGTTTTTCAGCCCTTGTCTCTCTTCCTCTCTTCCCCCTCTATTAATCTCCAGTGTCTATTGTTCCCATCTTTATGTCCATGAGTACCCCATGTTTAACTTCCACTTATAAGGGAAAACATGCAACATTTAGTTTTTTGTTCTTGTGTTGATTCGCTTAGAATAATGACCTCTACCTGCATCCATGTTGCTGCAAAGGACATTATTTCATTCTTTTTATGGCTGCATAGGATTCCGTGGTGTATCGTACCACATTTTCTTTATTCAATCTGGTGCAATGCATTTGATTAAAACTTCACTTGTAGTATTACTCCCTGATTTGCTCTTATCTTAAAATCCAAGTAAATATTCTACGCTTTGGAATGTAACTCAAGTTCTGAAAAAAGTCTTGGATTTCCTTACTGATTAGATTTCTCTCCCTCCCGACCCAACTCTACCCAAGACATTGTGTAAGAGTTTGGGTTTCCTTACAGGCTCCTGCTCCTTCTTCCACTGAAAAAAAAACTTTGGAGCATATGAACTCTAAGGACTTGTCCTTAAAAGTCCCGAATCCTGTCATTAGAGGAACTTTGGCTGTTCCTAATTAATCTTGACCTTGTTCTCTCTGCAGCCTCAGGCTAAGCCTGAGCCTTTAGCTCAAAATATACAGGATGTATTACAGCTGGATAAGAGGGAGAGGAGTGGGGTCTTATGAAAAATCAATCTGGATTCAGCAAATATTTGTTGAGCCCCTACCATATGCTATTGCCTGTGCTAGATTCACTTACAGATACCCAGATCCTGCCTTAAAACCTGTACTTCACCGAAATGGCTTTGTAAATAAGAAAATAGATAAAACAATTATGTAACTAGGCCCCATTGTCTTCACGACCTTCATAATCAGTTGCTTTCTTTGTTCCATTTTAATTAAATTTGTAGGTTTGATTTCCTTTCTTGGGACTTTGGTTTTTCTCTGACCCTGCAATTTTTTAAAAATTTGCTTTTAGATCAAAGACATTTCACAAGAAAGTATCTTATTTAAAAATCTTAATCAGACTAAAGGAAGAGGCCCAAATAGCAGAGATTCTAGGTATACCCACAGAGGCTCAAATCAAGCCCACTATAAACCAGCCATGTGTAAAACTTCCAGATGCACAGTTAGAGTTCTCTGGGACAGAGACAACTCCATGCACTCTTTAGTGGCCCTCTGTTCAGTTTTATTCCTGGGGGGTGTTTTTTTAAATCCTTTTTGGGGGGTATAATTGATATACAATGAACTGCACATATTTAATGTGAACAATTTGGTGAGTTTGGACCTAGGGCAGTTCGTGATGACTGTGGGGAAGCCCAAAGATAAAACCCAAGTGTCAGAGTGTGTCATCATCCCAGGGGGGTTGCAGTTGGCTGACCCTCAGGAGATAAGCCTGTCCTAGAGATAAGCATGTGGGGATCATCAGAAAGCGTCGTGGTTGAGAGACCAAGCTCTGGAGCTGCCTGCCTAGATTCGGGATACTGCAGTAGCACATGCTACACTACACGTGGCCATAAAAAAATTGTCATTTTTCCTCTACGTGTCCCTTTCCATCCATCAGACTCTGCGGACCATCACTGTGTCTCATTCATCTCTCTGTCCCCAGCACCCAGCACCCAGCACAGTACTTGGTACATAATAGATGTTTATTAAGTGAATAAGTAATGATGCAAAGCAGTGATGCAGCTTACAACTTGATTGAAGAGAGAAATTGCTCACAGATACTCCTCTGGGTAGAGAAGATTTACTGGTACAATGACATGGGACACCTGAGAAAGGAGAGTCTGACTGGAGCTGTAGGAAGAGTTCAGGGAAGCCTTCTTCAGGGAGGGAGTATTGAGCTGAGCCTTAAATAGTATTTGCATACCAACTGAGCTATATAGATAATAGATAAAAGGTTTGCATATATTTTCATAGGAACCTCATGCATCTCAATTCAATGTGCATGATATTTAATGTGCATTGCTTTGCTTGGCCAAATAAGTCCCAAGGGAGTACTGTTAGAATTGCTATATGCTGTTAAGAGACAACATACATTCTGGAAGCTCTTTGCTGCTTCACAAATCCAATCGTTGAAAACCCAGCTCTATACCTTCTGACATGGAAAACAAAACACCCTCTATGAATCTGGGTAGACGCTAACCTGCTATAACGAACATACCCCAAAATACCATGACTTAAGGGAGATAGAAGCTTATTCATCCTCATGTAACATTCCCAAAGTGAGCAATTGAGGCTTGTGTGCTGGCTGGGATTCATATGGCCATTCATGGGCCAAGTTCCTGTTTTTTCATCTTATGACTCTACCATTCCTTAGGGCATTGTCCTGTCTATATGGTCCCTCTGAGATGCAGCTCATGTGAAGGGATATAGAGGATCTCCCGGGCAAGCAACCTGGAGATGGCACAGAATTTGCATATTTCATTGCCACTCACTTTCCGTTGATCTAACCTAACCATACACTTAGTATGCATAGCTAGTTGTAAGGGAACCTGGGAAATATAGGCATAATTGAAGCTGACTGTACCCCAGCTTCAATTCTATTCCTAATGAAGAAGGAAGAAATGGCTTCCAGTGGATAGCCATCAGTGTTTGCTGAAAAAGGATTCACACAAAAAGGTAGGCAATTTATAAGTATTTACAGGGAACTTTGGCAATCATTTGATTAATTCTTTATTTTAGGCTTCAGCAAGAAATGCTTCAATCATCCAGAAATCCACAGGGTGGTAAGTTCAGATGGCTTATCTAGTCCAATTTTAGGTGGGACGGTTTAGTCTTAGTCTCTCAGGACCCATTCATAATTTCTCCCTTTCTCCCTCTCTCTCTCTCTTTTTTTCTTTTTTGAGATAGAGTCTAGCTTTGTCAGCCAGGCTGAAGAGCAGTGGCATGATCTTGGCTCACTGCAATCTCTGCCTCCCAGTTTCGAGCAATTCTCCTGCCTCAGCCTTCCCAGTGGCTGGGATTACAGGCATGTGACACCACGCCCAGCTAATTTTATATTTTCAGTAGAGGTGGGATTTCACCATGTTGGCCAGGCTAGTCTCAAACTCATGACCTCAAGTGATCCACCCACCTCAGTCTCCCAAAGTGCTGGGATTACAGGAGTGAGCCACAATGCCCAGCTCCCTTTTTCTCTCTTATCCCACACCACCTCTTGGCCATTTTTCATTCTGTTGCTTCTTTCTTCAAACTTCTCCTTCTCCCAGTGTCTGACCTTAAATTTCAGTTGTCAGTCATTGTGTGCTCTGCCTGATCCCACTGCTTGGAAGGGTTTTCTGACAGAGCGAGGAGCTTCACAACTTGAGATTAGAGGAGAGGAAGGGGAAGGGGTCCTTACTAGGGTCAAGCATCAGGGCAGATGATCTAAAAGACTCCTAACCTCTTATACTGCAAAGATGCCTGCAATGTATTATGCTCAAAGAGTTTGTAAGTCTTTTTCCTCTGTGAATTACAAAACACAGTCCTCTCCTACAGATTAATCTCTGGAATTCACAGATAAAAGGTGATGAAAAAAAGAAATGCCTACCCACTATGATGGAAAGAATTAATGCGCAAATGAATGAGCGAGTGAATGAATGCATGAAATTTCTGGCTTGCTTCTGATTTGCCATCGTGTAGGGATATAGTGGGATGCAAGTCAGATGTACTCCTGCTCCTGTGGGGCTTACAGACTAGTAGTGAAGACAGCCACTTACTAAGTCACTCTGAGTGGACTGAATTTTACAAGGGAAGAAGTACAACGGGCTCTGACACCTGTAAATGAGTGAACTAGGTTGACATGTGGGGAAAGGAAAGGCTTATTTCCTTTAAAGCAAGGTTCAGGCTAAGATTCAAATGACAAGGAAGTGTTAACTAGATGAGGTGTGGGTGAGTGAGTGGAGTGGGGAATGGGCAGGGGAGAAGAACATTCTAGGAACAGAGAAAAGCATCATGAGAGCCTGGCAGTGGGAGGGAATATGGCCCCTTAATGGAACCAAGAGAAGTTCACTGTGGCTAGAGAGTAAGAAACGAGAGGGAGAGGGCAGGACGGTGCCCTGGCCATGTAATTCTCTCTGAGGAGGAGGTTGAACTTGATTCTGAGGGCAAGAGGAAACGATTGAAGAATTTTAAGTAGGCAAGTGATATGAATAGATTTTCACTTTAAAAGAAATCCATCTGGAATCAGAGTGGAGAATAAATTGGTAGAAGGAAGGGAAAGGGGCAGAATGGGAGGCTGTTGCTTTAAACTCAGGACTGAGAGGACAGCAGTGGGTAGTGGGTGTAGAGTGAGGAGGGACATAGGTTGGAGGAATTTTAGGTTCTATCTAGATAATGTCTCGGAGGCTTAGGGGGATGAAATAGGGATTTACCTAAAGTATCTAAGTTATGGAGAGGCAGAGTTTCCAACAGGACATGTAAAATCCCAAGCCCTAGTCTTCACTGTTCCTCTCAACCAGCAACTGGTGAGAACAAGTCTTCTAGTGACAACCAGAGGCGATGGGCAGTTACAGATGAAGAAACAGAGGCTGTGAAGGATGAAACAATTATCCCAACATCAAATAGTTGAAGGTGGCTGATGTAGACTCAAACCCAGACAGGCAGACTAAAAAAGCCTACATCCTTCTCCATGACAGCAGTCTCATGAAGCCACAGTGCATGCCTCTGAGTCCGCTGGGCATGACCCTTCCTGGCACTGTGAAGGTCACCTCCTGCTATGTACTCTGCTCAAAGAGTTTGAGTTACAAAGCACAGTCCTCTCTTACAGACTTACTTCTGGAAGTAGCAAAGGAAAAGTGATGGAAAGAGGAGAGAAATGCCCACTGTGGCCGTTCTGGGGTTTGGGGAGGAGATAGGACCCCACAAAGAAAAATGAGGAATTGAGACAATGTAACAAGGGAGGTAAGAGTGAGAGAAATCTGACCCTGGGCCCAGAGAACCATGATCCTTCCCGGTTCCCACTACCCCTGTGATCCAACCACATGGTCCAGTAGAAAGAGCTGGACTTTGAATTTAGGCAATCCTTTATTTATTAATGGCTCTGAGGTCTTCAGTCATTTATATGAACTTTCTGAGACTCAGTTTGTCTGTAAAGTGGGGATAATAATATCTATAGGTTTGGAATGAATTAATAAAGATCATGTATGGAAAGAGCTGATTGAAGCATCTGGTGCATGGTCAGTACTTAAAACACAAGGCATCCTCATTTCCATGGTGATCATTTAATTTATTGTCCAAAGGGGGACACGTGGGAGTCAAAGGGGAGGTTGTAATGATTACACTAGGACAACAAGCAATAACTGGAACTGTTGCAGGCAGACTAGGACATATGGAGGGGCCTGATCACATCCCACTCTGACCTCAGAAGCCACTAAAATTTCCCAGCTCTACCTGAACCCAGACTTCTGCTCTGGAGTTTTCAGAACTCTCCATTCTTTTGGGCCATTTATTTATTCATTCACTTGGGGAAAACAGTTCCAGGTCCCATGCTAAGGGCAAAGGAGGCAGTTGCTAACGAGATTCAGTGCATGGTACTTCTAGAGGAGTTCAGAGTTTGATGGAGGAGGCAGGCAGTGACACCACAGCGTGGTCATTGCTGTCTCAGGCGCAATGGCAAGGTGTCTGGAGGTGGGGCAGAGAGAAGCATGGAATTCAGCGTTGGAAGAGTTCCTTGAGACGTAGTGCACTTCCTTCATTTTACAAAGAAGAATACTGAGGCCCAGAGAGGTAAATCAGCTTGATGAAAGTCACTCAGCTAATTGGGGCCCACATGGGAAACCAGGACCTGAACGTTTCATCCTGTTGCATGATGCCCAGGGTACTGATGATTCAACAGCACTGGTCAACCAGAACTCCTCCCTGACCTCTCCCAGATGCTCTCCCATCTTACCCTCTGCTGAACTAGCTCTGGACTGCCCCTTTTTCTTCTCACTACCTCTCTTCTCTTTCCTCCCTTCCGTTCATTTGACTAGATACTGTGGGGAGTGCAGACATGAGTCAAAGAGCTTCTAGCCCTTAAGGGAGATGGATGGATAAATAAATAATGAAAAAAAGTAAAGAATAAATTGCTCATTAGAGGAAAAAAATATGTGCATGGGTAGTTTAAAATGATTGAATCTGGTGGAGAGATTGCAGAAGACTTCTCTGGAAGGCGGTACTGGAGCTAAGCCTAGATACCTGTTTTAGAAACTTGTTTTTAATAGGTGAAGAAATGGGAAAGGCTTTCCAAGACCAGTGTAAACAAAAGCTGTAAAGAATAAAAGTGCCTTTCATATTTATGTGATTATTGTAGGCAGGGGACAGGCAGGCAGACATGTTAGATATGAGGAACAAGGAGGGGAGTAGGTCACAGAGCATTTTAGGTACCTTTTAGAGGGCTTTTCTTTAATAACAATAACAAATTAATAAGAATAATAATTCAATGCCTGCCACAAGCCAGGTGTTCTGGTGACCACAGTTGTTTAGACCTCATGACAAATATTTGAGTTAGATGTTATGGTCCCATTTTACAGATGAGGAAAACTAGGCACATAGAGATTAGTTATTTATCTGAGTCCACATAGTTGGTAATTGACGGGCAGGCAAACTATTTGAATTCAGCCCCCTTTGCAGTAGACACAAGCCTCAGAGAAGTTTGGAGTAAAGGGAGGGGATGGGCTAGAATATTGCTGGTGCTGCCCTGTAACCTTGGATGTGTCACCTTATCTCTCTAAACTTTAGCTTCCTCATCTCTTAGCCAGACACCATTATAGTGTGTGTTCCACAAGTGATATTACAAGTAAGTAGTAACTGGTTGGCATGGCATTGACTGGTTATGATGGGGGCAATCTACAGACAACCAGGATGGCCACTGTGAGGAGCAGCTCTACCCACTTCATCAGACTGTTGAGAAAATTAAGTGAGTGTGTTTGTAAATCACTGAGAACAGTTCCTAGCCCATTGTAAGCATTGCAAAGGAGGCGGTTGATTATGAGACTCAGTGCACAGTACTTCTAGAGGGGTTTAGAGTTTGATGGAGGAGGCAAGCAGTGACACCACAGTGTGGTCATTGCAGTCAATAGTGATTGGAGATATGGGAGAGTTTAGGATGGAACAAGGGTAAACTTTAAAAAGGAGGAGTCAGATGAGAGAGATAATGTGGGATACATTAGCACTCGGCAGGTGAGAATTCTACCACTGATCCCCCCGCCCTCCGCCCCCAGGGGAGACTGGCACTTTGGGGAAGCTCCACATAGGCACAAAAGTTAAGACTTAGAGTCTGACAGGTCCAGGTTTGAATGTTGGCTTAGTGCTCGGCTACTAATTTGTGATGTGACTTTAGACACTTACTCAACCTCTTTGAGCTGAAAGTGCTCACTTGTAAACAAGATAAATACAACCTTCCTGCAGAGCTGTTGTAAAGAGCAGGCTAATGATGCCCAGGAAGGGACCAGCCTTCATAAGGCCACATATATTCATAGGTGACTTTTCTCACTGTGGAGTAGCTTACTGCTCATTTACATGGAGCTCTGATCTGAGCGGGATCTTCATTTTCTCCTCCTCACCATGGCCGGGAAGATATTTCCCAAATGGAGCTTGAAAATATCTTGATGTGTCGCAGTAAAGTAAATCATTGTGACATTAAATGTCTTTCTTTCTCTCTTTAGTTTGCTGTGCCTAAGACGTTGGGTATTCAGTTGGCATCTTCCATGCATTATTATAAATTGACACCAGTGACAGGCATAGACCCAGACAATGCCTGTGGTGGCTATGAATTTGTTTGTTACCTAAAATGGCACTGAAAAGTGACAAGAACAAAGGTCAATTTGGTGGAATTAAGCTTGTGCTTCTTTTTTACAATGTTGCTGGTTGCCTAGCAAGGTGTGGGTGGGCTGCGTGTGTGCTGGGCTCCCAGGATGGTTAAAACTAGAGGAGACAGATTCTAGTGGAGGAGGCAAAGGGGTGTAGGCAGCTGATCTTGGCTGAGTGGGGACACCGAAATGAGCAAGATTGCAGTTTAAATTCAGGCTCTGAAACGTATGTGCCCTGGAGCAGGTGGCCGAATATATCTGAGTAACTGAGCATACTGAATAACTGAGTAACCGTAATACATCTGAGTAACTGAACATAGACATAATATGAAATGGGCGGTGGAAGGGAGAAAAGGACGGGGCAGTGCAGGGGAAAAGGTACTGCCTCAGTGTACCAAGTAAGGTCTGTATCTCCACACGTTTCAACGTCCCAGAGAAAAGGGTGTCTTTGTGTCTTCCAAGAAGTTTGAACTGGCATATTCAGTTAGGATCTGAAACTGAGTTTTTCGGTATCTACAACTCAAGATCTAGGTTTTATTTTCTGAACAATTTTATGCTTTATCACTTTGGCATGTTTATTCATGAGTTCCCTTACCAGGAATGCTGAAATAGACTAAATGTTTGTCCCCCTGCCCCAAATTCATATGTTGCAACCTAAATCTGCAATGTGATGATATTTGGAGGAGAAGCCTTTGGGAGGTGGATTGAATTCCACCCTCTTGATAAGATTCGTGTCCTCATATAAGAGACTCCAGAGAACTTCCTTGCCCCTTCCACCTTGTGAGGATGCAATGAAAAGATGAATTAGGAAGTGGGCCCTCACCAGACACCCAATGTGCCAGCACTTTGATCTTGGAATTCTCAGCCTCCAGAGCTATGAGAAATAATTTTTTGGTTGTTTAAGCCACCTAATCTATGGTATCTTGTTAGAGCAGCCAAAATAGACTAAGACAGTTGTCTTCGTCTTTGCATGTCTAAATCATACCCAACCTTCAAAAGCAGCTCAAATGCTACCTTTTCCTAAAAACTTTGAAAACCTTTGTAGTAGACCTAAGCCTCAGAGAAGTTTGGAGGGAAGTGAGGGGATGGGCTAGCATCTTGCTGGTGCTGCTTCAGCCCTGTGATCTTGGATGTGTCACCTCACCTCTCCTAAGCTTCAGTACTCATCTCTTAGCCAGACAGCATTATAGTATGAATTCTACAAGTGATTTTACAAGTATTTAGTAACTGGTTGGTATGGCATTGACCGGTCATTTTGTAAGAGAAAACTGTGCAAAAAGGTTTTGCATGGCATTGACCGGTCATGCAAAACCTTTTTGTAGGGTTTTCCCTCTTCAAGCACTTGTATGTTTTTCTTTTTTGTTGGAATACATGAATTAGTTTCCCTGGTAAGCTAAAAATTCATAGGTAAGCTCAATTGTTTATCTTCCTCGGAACTTCAGACAGTGTATTGCTCATGATAGATATTAGACAAAGGCTATCTATTGATTCTGAAGACAAACAGAAAAATGCAACAAGATAGTAGCTAGCAAGACAGTAAAAATACGCAAGAGTACAAGACACTGCCCATCAAAATATTTGCCCATTAGGGCTTCTTAAATTTCTCATTCTAGTGATGTTCTAAAGGGTAAATCGGTCTTTTGCGTGGTGATTTTATTTGCTTTAATATTCATTTTTGTCACTGCCAAGGCAAAGTGGATCTCCATTATATTTATGTCCTAATAACAAGGCCCTGCTGTGCCTTGTTCTGGCTTGCTATTGTGGTTATCAGAAGCTCTCTAAGCTTCAAATTTTCTGAAATGAAGGGGGCAGGAAAGAGAGCAGGATCAGGCTAAGAAATGTTTGCTGTGATTTTCTTAAGCTTCTTCTCTTGGTTTGTTATGAGAGCAAACTGATTAGAAGCCCTAGTGGAAGCAAAGGCTAGAATTAGGAACAAAAGAAAGCAAAATTAGAGTGGAGTTAAATTTAAGTGAGATGGACCTAGATTGTGAACGTGAAACCCAAATAAAGGATATGTTGTATACTATGTACACTGAGAATAAGATATTAAAGATGCACTACCTGGGGGAAGTCATTAGCTCATGACTTTATTTAATGAAAACATTTTTGAAGGCGTTCTCCTGTTTTTATACATACACATTCCAAAAAATATGCATGTGCTAACTGCAAATGTGTGAAAAATGCAGATATTCATGGGATGATGGGGGCTCAATTCCAGAAAGCTGAAAATACTAGAAAATTCCTATAATTACTTCTTCATTTTTGATCACAATTTTCAATCACATATCATGAATGATATTTTGTACATGTTTATCTTCTGTTTCTTGTCCTTGACAATGAATCGCATGTGTGGTTGATCATGCGAAGTTCGTTAAACATTGAATTGAAACAAAGTTTGCTGCTTTGAGTGTGCTTAAAGATTTGTATCTTAATTTTGATAGTAACATGTTTATACCTATCACATGTGTCAAGACTTCTATTTTTAAAAATTTCTCCTCATTTTTTATAAAAGAAGGATAAAATATGATAAAACAGCAGGTTAAAAAATTAAACAGTGAAGTTCTCTTCAAATAGAATCTTACCAGGATCCTAATCTGTAAAACATGGAAATAGAGCAGCCTGATTCAATTCAACAATCCCAATACTGGGCACCTACCCAAAGGAAATCATTATATCCAAAAGATGCCTGCACTTGTATGTTTCTTGCAGTGCTATTCACAATAGCAAAGATATGGAATAAAAGTTTCCATTAATGGAGGATTAAAGGAAACACGTATACATATACATATACATATACATATATGAAATATGGTGTATATATACTCACATACCATGGAATATTAGCTATAAAAAGAATGAAATCATGTTCTTTGCAGCAACATGGATGAAGCTAGAGGCCATTATTCTAAATAAATTAATGCAGGAACAGAAAACTAAATGCCACATGTTCTCACTTATAAGTGAGAGCTAAATGATGTGTACACATGGACATAAAGTGTGGAATAATAGACACTAGAGACTCAGAAGTGTATAAGGGTGGGATAGGTGAAGGATGAGAAATTTAATGGGCACAATGTATATTATTCAGGTGATAGTTACACTAAAAGTCCAGATTTCACCGTTATGCAGTATATCCACATAACAAAATTGTACTTGTGCCCCTTACATTTATACAAATAATAATGAAACAAAATAAGTAGACCAACTTTGATTAAAATTGAGACAGGAATACAAAGGTCTTAGAGGCATCTCTCTGGGATCCCCAGAACCCTGTTTAAAGACACTTCCAATATTATATTCGTATTCTGCATTAAACACTATTGTACTGCCCAAGGTGATAATGCTGTCAGAAAGGAACTTGATGGGTACTACTATTAAATAGTTCAAAATGTTCATTTTTCAGCTCATAGAGGAAAGTCTTTATTGGGTATACGAAAGTCACTTTATGGTGTCGGTGTGCGATGTGTGAAAAGGCAGGTTGTCTGAAAGTAGAAACTTTGGAAGTGGCCTGGTGCAATGGCTCATGCCTGTAATCCCAGCACTTTGGGAGGCTGAACAGATGGATTACTTGAGGTCAGGAGTTTGAGACCAGCCTGGCCAACATGGTAAAACCCCATATCTACTAAAAATAAAGAATTAGTCAGGCATGGTAGCATGCACCTGTAATTCCATCTTCTCTAGGGAGGCTAAGGCATGAGAATCACTAGAACTCAGGAGGCAGAGGTTGCAGTGAGCCGAGGTTGCATCACTGCACTCCATTCTGGGTGACAGAGCAAGACTCTGTCTCAAAAAAAAACAAAACAAAACAGAAACTTTGGAAGTGGATGACTGTCTGCATTTCACTGGTCCAGAGCCACCTGTCTAAGTGCAGCCATCAGACAACTCTGTCTTCTTTCTTCTCCAATCCATTGCACTGAACTCCAGTCCTTCCACTCACCTTTTCTTGACTCTGAGACTGCATTCTCCTATCCTGTCCTTTTTGGTCTTCTCAGCTGCTTCTTAGGTATGGAATGAAGAGATTGATTTTTGAAGAATTTCAAGTTCTTGGCCACTCAACATGTGACCATGCACTAATTATTATGTTGAAATTGCTGTGATGTCAAGTGTTTTCCCCAAGCCTTTACTCTGCTCATTTGTAAAATTGGTTCTTTGTTCACATTCTTGAACTTTTTATTACACACACATTTGCTGAATGCCTGACACAAGTAAAGCACTGCGGAAACATGTGGGGCTTCCCCTCCTCTTTCAAAAGCCTATGAAATGGCACCTCCTCCATGAACTTTTCCTGCCTTTATCACGGCAAATTAGGGCTCCTGGTTCTGGGCTGGGGCTTGTACATAACTATAGGCCAGTGTTGATTATAAGCTACACTGTAGCTGTTTACAGGACTGTCTCTTCCACTAGTGTATGAGCTTTTGAAACATAAGAGTGCTACGGACTGAATGTGTCTCCCCCAAATTCATATGTTGAAATCCCAACATCCAGTGTAATGGTACCAGGAGGGTGGGGCCTTTGGGAAATAATTAGGTCATGAGGGTGGAGACATCACGAATAGGATTAGTGCCCTTAGAAGAAAAACAGGAGAGGTTAATGATTCTCTCTGCTTTGTTCTCTGTCATGTGAGGATACACTGAGAAGACGGCTGTCTGAACACCAGACAGAGTCCTCACCTGAACCTGACCATGCAGGCATTCTGACCTCTGTTTCTGGCCTCCAGAACTGTGAGAAATAAATGTCTGTTGTTTAAGCCACCCAGGGTATGATAGTCTGTTGTAGCAGCCTGCACTAAGACAAGGGGCTTGTTTTAATCATTTTTGTTTCACTTAAGGTAGTATGATTTGCACATAGCAGACCCTCTACATGTGGAAGAAAGGAAGTAAAGAAAGAAGGAAGGGAGGGAGGGAGAAAGGAAAGAAACCATGTGTGGCAGATACACTCTAAGGTTGCCCCCAATGAGTCACACCTCCCCTTGTGTGTGGTTGGAGCCTGTGATTTGCTTCTAGACCATAAAATATGACAAAGGTGATATGATAGTCACTTCCGTTGTTGTGTTACATTACATTAGACTCTGCCTTAGCAGACAGGAGTGAGAGATACACCTGCTGGCTTTGAAGAAGTGATCTGCCAATTTGTAGGAGGTCCTATGGAGGGGGCCACATGGCAAGGAACTGAGGGTGGCTTTAGAACTAAGAGTGATCCCTGGCTGACTGCAAACAAGAAAACATAGGCCTCAGCCATGCATCTGCAAGGAAATGAATTCTGCCAACAACCGTGAGTGAGCTTGGAAATGAATTCTTCTCAGTCAAACCTCCAGATAGGAACTTGGCTCAGATGACCGCTTTTTTACAGTCTTAGGAGACCCTAAGTAGGACCATGCTGAGCCAGGCCTGGACTCCTGATCCCTGGAATCTGTGAGATGATGAGTGGATGATGTTTTAAGCTCTATGTTCATGGTAATTTTTTCTGTGGCTGCAGAATAAGATACTAAAGTCCAGAGTGGGAGGCAGAGAAGCCTCTTACTCTGTGAGCTGCCATCTAACATGAGCAGCCAACATTCCCCAAAGGGGGCAAGAGAGAGCCTTGCCATCATCACTCCTTGCCCCCTCACTCATTCTACAAAGGAGAGGACCAAGGAGGAAGACAAGAGAGATCCTTTGGGGTTGGTGTGCTGATGGGGAATATTCAGGTGAGAAGTGATTACCTTATCCCTTCTCCCCTCAAAGTCAAGTGATAGGGACTATCAGAGAACCCCTGGAAGATTGGAACCAGCCACAGGAAGCAGTGATGATCATCTTAGCCATTAGTTACATCTGTATTTAGGTAGCAGATCTGCCTCTTGAGTAGAAAAAGTGAATGACAGTGAGATGGCAAAGCCTAGAAAAGGCTGGCAATCAGGCAGTCAGCACTCTCATCACTTGGCATGTCAGAAACCATGATTTTCCTAGAGGTTAAGAGTATGTCGGGGTCAATTCAGGCTGTTTACTAGCTGGGGAAACTGCAACACCTGTGGGAGCCAAACGAGAGACTGCAGAGGTCAATTAAGATTTCCCAAGGCAGGCATCTGTGCTTTGGGGAGACTGCAGAGCGCCCTGGAGGAAGCCACGCAGGAGAGACAGTGTTTAGATGCCCACCACACAGAGAGAGGGCCTCAGCGGTTCACATCAGCGAATGTAAGGAGAATTCCCTGTTCCCTGATCCATCCTCTCCATGCCCAACTCTTGATAGGCAAAGAGCCTACCCTGAAGGAGGAGAAGGAAGTGAAAAATTAGACCTAACACCCTCCCACTCAGATTTTCCCAAACTATCTGTCCAGCCCACAAGGCAGAAGAGGTTAAGTTTGTGTCACAGATAAAATTGAAGTTTTAAAATAAAAGGGACTTTTAGTACCTCAAGATAACCATGAAGTTATGTATTATGCCGAAGTGTCGTCAAGAGATTGAAGAGAGGGATTCAACAGAGAGTGGTGGAAAGCAGTCATTGGAAAAGACAATGATCGTTTCATGTATATGACCCCAATGAGTTAAGACTTCCTAATACATTTAGGTTTTGCCTTCAGTGAGCTCATAGGTGAGTAGTAGAGATATAAAAAGATCAGATATAACACATGTTAGAAAGGATGAGAGTAAATGTATCATATAAAGTGCTCTGGGAATTCAGAGGAGAGATGGACTTTTCTGATTGGGGGAGGAAGAAAGGCGTCACATGTTGTCTATAAATTTTCTTTAATGTCATCTCAACAATTATGATATATGTTCGAAAGCAAAAAGTTCTCCATGGCTAACATCCCAGAATTATAAAAGATGTTGGACTATCTTTATTTCATTTATTTTGTATATTGATGGTTTTTTACAAGATTGGATTCTGCACAGTTGGCTGAGTACCAAACTAAAAATCCTGAGTGCTCTAGTGTTTCTTTCACTGTTAAGAAATGACCATTTAAAGTAACAACTTAAACTGCCTTTTCTCCCTCTCTTTCCTCTCAAATATAACCTTACTGAGGAAGGAAAAAGTAGAAATGTTCTTGATATGTATGTTGGTAACACAAAATACTAGTGAATTTGAACCTTTTCTGATAGCTGTGTTTTAATGTGGGGTCCTGGAAAATAAGGACATATACGTCAAAGTATCATAGAATATTGGAGTTGACAAAGATAATAGAGTTTTTTGAACACAACCTAACTAAATAGTAATGTCAAAATCAAGAGGAGAAGACAGATTTTTGAGTTCTTCAAAACTTGACTGTTGGATGTAGGGTGGGTAAGGAAGAAAGAGGAGTGAAGAAAATATCTGAGGTTCTGTCTTGGTCAACGGGGTGGGTAATGGTGTAATCATGGAATTAGAAACACTGGAGAAGGAGAACAACTTGGGAGAGAAGTATTGCATTATGTTTTGAGTTACCTAAAACATTTTCTGAAATCATGAGAGATATGTTCATGAACTCAGTGGCCATCTCCCAAGGCTATGGTCATTGAAGTCATGGCTTAGTTTTGGTGAATTTTCCTGCTTTTTAAGTTCAATAACAGGTTACCACAAAGGGTTCAGTGGCAGAATGGGCATACATGTAGGCACAGTCCTGCAGGCATTTACCCAAAAATATTCACTGTGTAGTACTATGTGCCAGGTACTATTCTGGTGCTGGGGAATGCCCTGGTGAAGCAATGGATAGGGTCCTTACCCTTATGGAGTTTACATTTGCATTGAAGTATCAGACAATGAACAAACAAATAAGCAAGAGAGATAGGAGGCTAAACCCTGTTCTTTGCAGAGATTTAAACATACATTGTGGAAGAGAGTGACTGGGGCAATTTTGAATTGGATATTGTAGTTGTTGCTTCTGCTTGTTTTCAATAGCCATTCCTGCCCCAACCCTGGCCTCGCTCCTTGTACTGGCTGGCATGGCTTCAAATTTCTTACCCTCTGGTCACCTTAGGGAATGTGAGCCTTGCCCAGATCCCTCACCAACATCAATCATGGTGGTCTTGCCAGTGATCAGTTTAGGCACATCAGTTCTGGTCAATGGCATTAGAGGGTTACTGATTGGAGGACCTCTGGTAAATGCTTTTCCTGCTAATAGAAAGAGCTGCATGAAAGGAGGGGCCTGTCTTTTTCACTGATCACCATTGTGTCCTCATGTGAACCCTGGAGCAGTTGTGGTCACCTTGTGACCATGAAGGCAGCATTGCTGATCTGCTGAAGATGGCAGAGTGTAAAGCTGGGCAGGACCTGAGGCTTTGATGGAGCCCTACTGCTGAATCATCCAACCCTCAGAACTACCCTGCCTCTTTTTGTTATATGTGTGCATTGCTGAAGCTTTTTTTTTTTTTTTTTTGCTATTTCTGGTTGGGTCGTCTTTGTCACCTTTTGCTGAACGCATCCTAACCGATACATGTGAGGCTTTCAAGCTAATATGTGAAAGTCAAGGAGGAGGCCGGGCACAGTGGCTCACACCTGTAATCCCAACACTTTGGGAGGCTGAGGCAGGTGGATCAAGACCATCCTGGCTAACACGGTGAAACCCTGTCTCTACTAAAAATACAAAAATTAGCCAGGTGTGGTGGCGGGTGCCTGTAGTCCCAGCTACTCAGGAGGCCGAGGCAGGAGAATCACTTGAACCTGGGAGGCAGAGGTTGCAGTGAACCGAGATCGCTCCACTGTACTCCAGCCTGGGCAACAATGAGAGACTCTATCTCAAAGAACAAAAAAATGTCAAGAGGGAGGCAAGGTATGTCAAGGGCTTGGAGGAGGAGCACCACAGCCAGTAGGGGCAGCAAGACCAGAGGCCTGAGATGGGAACAAGCATGATGTGTTTGAGGAAGAGAAGAGGTTGCTATGGTGGTGCTGGCAGTGATGGGAACATAAATGAAGGTCAGATCAGAGGGTTAAGGCATTGCCAACCCAGGTAAAGGGGCTTGGGTTTTCATCTAAATGCAGTGCAAGTCACTGGAGGGGACAGTTTCATTTCTTCCATTTCCCAATCTCCTACACCCAGCACCTAATTGAACTACATTTTGGCTCAGAGGTTTTTAGTTTGATCGAAATAATTCCAATATTAGAAAGAATGTTTGAAAGTGAATATTTTTCTCCAATTCCTCAGTGTAAAGAGATAAGACCTTCTCTCTGGCAACCGACAAAGGGGTTTCTCACAATTCTTTTATCAGATAAAACTTCAGAAAGTACGGGTAAAGCAAGTCAGGAACACGTGCAAAACTGCAGAGATGACGACTCTTAATTAGCTGCATCAAATGACTCTTGGCATTCTTAATTTTCACCTTTTTGTAACAATTCAATTCATTCCAAGGTTTTACCAGAGTAGACAGGCATGAAATGAATTCTCCATGGTAGGTTACCAATGGCAGAGAAATTGTGAGCTTTGAAATGGCTGGAAGAAATCACGTGTGCGCTGGCTCTTGCTTTTCCCTAAACTCTGTGAATTCTGTCAACATTAATTCTGTGAAATATGTAGGCTGCATTATGTGGAAGAAATAAGCAGTTTTACTTTCTTTAAGGCTTGTCTGTATTCCATATTTTCCCTGAGACCCCGCTCTCATGAGAAGGATATTTTCTAGTGGGCATGCAGTGTGGTGGATGAGAATCAGGAATTGGGACACCTGAGTGCTAATCTGGTCTGAATGTGTAAAAAAGACAATGTAGGGGTTTTAGTTGACTCTAAGTTCTCTGTAAGTCAGTAGTGTAACAGGGCTGTCATGGTGAAATGAGATGAGCTTTCTCCCGTCCTGCTCTAGAATGCCCCCGCATGCTGCCCGCGTTACTGTTTGCACTCTGCAGAAAAAGCCACACTGTTTCCTTTCACTGAGTATTTTATTAAAGCTTTATTGAGGTACAATTGATATTCAAAAATTGTACAGTTAATATATACATTTTGATGGATTTGGACACATTCATACACCTACGATACCATTGCCATGATCAAGGTACTAAACATATCCATTACCTACAAAAATTTCCTTGTGTTCTTTCATAAATTTTGTTGTTACTGTTATTTCATTTTTTTGTGATAAGAACATTTAACGCGAACTCTATCCTCTTAACATACTTTAAAGTGCAAAATACTGTATGATGAACTATAGGCTAAATTATGTTATACAGCAGATCTCTAGAACTTATTCATCTTGTAAAACTGAAACTTTATACCAACTGAGCAACAATTTGCCATTTCCTCTTCTTTCCAGCCCCTGGCAACTATCATTCTATTTCCTGCGTCTATGAGGCTGACAATTTTAGATACTACATATAAGTGGAATCATGCAGTATTTGTCCTTCTGTGTCTGGCTCATTTCACTTCTCATAACTTCCTCCAGCTTCATCTATGTTGTCAGAAATGGTAGAATTTCCTTCTTTATTTTAAAGGCTGATTAATACTCCATTGTATGCATCTATTACATCTTCTTTATCCATTCATTTGCCAATGGGCATTTGGGCAGTTTCCATATCTTCGCTGATGTGAACAATGCTGCAATGGACATGGGGGTGCAGATATTACCTACTGAGTCTGGAAATGCATCATTCCTTCTTCCTGGAATGTCCTTACTTTCCCAGTGTTTTCTGTTTTAAGCTGTGTTGAACACAAACCTTGTTCACCTTCTCAGATTCTCTTAACCACTTTCTTATTCTAATGCTTCTGCACACCTGGAAAATGCCGTCACCTCATTTTCTGGTGTCCTTATGAACTCCTTGAGCTGGCTGGTTCTCACAGTTAGAGCTCTGAACTGCATTGTCTCCAAGCCTTACAAGCAAGCCCCTCTGCTTCCAGACTTTCAAGATTAGAACTTAAAAGTCCCACCATGGAATATGATATCTGAGTCCTTGATTGGATGCCAAGAGGCTGGAAGATGTAATCTGAAGAGTGGGGCAATCAACTCCCTTTAGGGTGATCCTTTCACAATAGGAATCAGGAGATGGGAAGGGAAGCTAGGTCCATAAATTCCAACTCCTTTTGTCTCTTTTGGGTTGTGGTGAGATTGTGCAGTTCCTGTTTCCAGAGATCCCAAAGAGATCTTGTGTGGTGAGTAAACATGTCTCTTGAGTTGCCAACTGTATCTCTTTGTTGTTAATTGTGATATGGTAGCTGTTGCATTGAACTGTGTTGCTCAGTCTCTTTCCGTACCTTATTTCACCTTTTCCCTTAGCACTCAGCACTCCAGGCTTGTACCTAATAATTGAAGTGACAGCACTGTAATTCTTGCCTTGGGGTCTACTTTCAGGAGGCCCCAGGCTGTGATACTTTCCTGACTGCTTCCCACTGGGCTTTGACCTCTGCTGTGGGACAGTGGAAGCTCTCTTAACCCATCCTCTGTTACTTTATTTTATTTTATTTTTTGAGATGGAGTTTCACTCTTGTTACCCAGGCTGGAGTGCGATGGCGCGATCTCGGCTTGCTGCAACCTCCGCCTCCTTGGTTCAAGCTATTTTCCTGCCTCAGCTTCCCAAGTAGCTGGGTTTATAGGCATGTGCCAGCACACCCAGCTAATTTCTAGTATTTTTAGTAGAGATGAGGAGAGGTAAACATGTGCCATGGTGGTTTGCTGCACAGATCATCTATGTAACACATCTGCACATCCTGCACATGTACCCTGGAACTTAAAATAAAAGTTGAAAAAAAAAAACTACATTGAATAATATGGATTTAAAGGAATGTTGCTAAAAAAAGAGAAGAACTACAGTAAGATAATTGTAAAAGTTTTGGGGGAACATATAATCATCTAGAAAGTTTCTCTAATTTCATGGCTTTCCAAGTGTCTTTAAATTCTTGCTCTAAAGAAACTGAAATTAATGACTAGGACTGATATATTATTGATGTGGCTTATGCAAGAAAGAATACACAGAATGCCAATCAGTAGATGGATAGTTACAAAAGAGGCCTTAGCCCTGCATCAAAAGATGGGAAGCACTGACAGCTCTGTAGCAACCGATGGATGGCTTGAATATAGGAAAAGCCATGCTATCCAGGTATTGGGTCTTGGAGGGCAGAAGTTGCCTCTGCCCTCAAATCAATCTGCTGCTTAAAAATTTACAGAGGAGTTAAAGTCACTTATCAAAAGGAAAAAAAAAATGATTAGGGAATAACTCTCCAATAGAATGAAAGCAGTTCTAAATTACAAGATGTTTTCTAGAAAAGCATGGTGCAAAGGTAAAGCAAGTGCTACCAGTCTACGCAAAATCCGGGCAAAGACGTGCAGCAGCTGCCCATAGCAATGCAAGTGGAATTTCAAATTTTGACTTTTATTATTGGCCAACAAAAAAGTCTTCAAGATTTAAGAGATATGAATAAGATAAGTATTCTTTGTAAAACTCACCATGGACAGACACTGAGTTATTCTATAAATTGATTTCTTTCCCATGAATGTATACATTCTCTGAAGAAGCACTTGAAGAAAATAGCTGTCTGAAAAGCCTATGCTTTCTTTATCAACGTTTTTCAAATTGTAGATTTTGATTCTTTGGTGGGTCATGAAATAAATTTACTGAGTTGGGACAAAGGATTTTCAAAAATGAAATGAAATTGAATAAAACAGAATAGAAAATGTCAGTGTGCATTATATACTGTAAAGGCATTTTATGAAAATTGTTTTATACATTTTTGTGTGTATATGTGTGAGCATGTATGTATGTGTGTATACATGATATAAAATTCCTAGCTGTCATGTAAAATTTGTCTTGTATTTCTGGCAAAAACTTTGAAGGCCTTTGGTCTAAAATAATGCTCCTTCATGTTTTGGTTATGAATAATGTAAAGAAAGTGATTTAAATAAATGCCAGGTTTTTATAACAGAATGCAACATCCTTGTTCCAAGTTACGGATCAATGAACTATAAAATGTTTTAAAAATAATTTTGGAGTTTCATTTTAGGAAAAAACAGAAGATAAGAATATATAGGCACCATACATTAAAAATAATTAACATTAAAGGGTTATTTTCTTTTCACATAGCATTTAGTGGGGAGTGACATTACCAGTTTTATATTTACTAAGTCTTAGAGAAAAAAAAAACGTTGCCTGAAGTTGACAGCACTGGAAACATTTTGGAATATAAGAGATTAATTAAGAGTGAAATCAGTTTGGTAACTGAACCCAGACAAAATCGGAGTTTCCGGTGATTTAAAGAAAGATAATATATGACAATGAACTAATGATTCCTATTTATGCAGTATATACTAAGGGCCAGGGAAGAATCATTAAGGCCATGATAGAAATAAATAAATCAAAAAATAAAAAGGGGAAAGGAAGTGTGATCCCAAGTCCAGAGCCCAAATCTTCACATTTAGAAGCCAAAGTTGCCCTGGGAAGAGTTTTGTTTTATTGAATCAGCAGCCAACTATATTACAGCATAACAAATGTACGTGCTTCAAAAGTACACTTCGAAAACCGTGTTCTTTTTCTTAACAACTTTCAAATAATGGTTCTATTAAAATATTTATATATTTTAAAGAAAACATTTAAAGGCTGTGTGTATCATTTTTGTGATTCACTGCCTCAAGTGATTTTTTTATTTATGTGATCAACACTGGTCGTGATGGTTTGCCTAAAGGCTTCTGCAGCCATTGTCTTCTGTTGCTATTGTTTATCTTCATCTTTCATGTAAGAGCCTAGTGTCAGTGAAGTGAGCAGTTTCTGGATCCCGACTTTCTGGGTTAGATCCTAGCTCTTCTACCTTCCACTAAGAAGATCATGGATGTGCAATCCAGCCTCTCTGAGCCTGACTTCTCCCTTGAGAAGAATGGGGCTGGAATATCACCCAACTTCACTGGATTAAAATTTGAGTAATGTATGTAAAGCCCTGAGCATAGGGTCAGACCCATAAGAAACACGCAATAAATGACAGTTTCCCCCCACTGAGATGCCTTACATTTATCATAAATGTAATTGGCACAGTCTTTTATAATTTCAAAATATTTTTCCAGTCTAAGTTTTAGATTGCCTGGCATGGGCTAAAAATCATTGTCAATGCTCCCAGAATTTTTACGAATTTTCTCAGCATAGTAGCAGTTCAAAATAATAACACTAGCTTATATTTTGATGCATTTTTAGCTTTTAAATTCATTGAGAGTGGTATAACAGGCCTCATTTTCCCAGTTTTATAGATAGTTTATGATTACAAGGCTCAGAGAGGTTAATTTACTCACCCATGGTCACCCAGCTCATGAGGGGAGAGGGGACTGACTCCATTCTCCTGACACCAAGCCTGGTTCTTTCCAACCACTGTTTTTATGTGCGTAGTCTTCATGGACCTCTGTGTGATCCAGCATCACACCGCATGGTAAAGCAGCTGTCTGTAAGAACTTAGAAACGGGTCCAACTTGGAGGAATCTCATTATCACTTTTTGAAGCATTACCCTGACTACATTTTAACTTGTATAATTTTTCTGGATCTGACTCTTAGATTGATGTTGGTTATTGGCAAGTACTGTATTTCATTCGGGTGAAATGTTCTTCATAACCTGATTCAACCTGTATTAAAAGACAAGAGGAAAGGAAAAAAAAAAAAAAAAACCCTTTCAGATAAAAGGCATTTAAGCAACTCTCCTGCTATTTGACTTATAAAAATAATGGCAATGATTTAGTAAGTTTATTACGTAATTCCTCAAGACCCAAAGATTTGTGCCATCTGCACCTCCTGATTGGTCTCTGTTGAGTTTCTTCATGAAGCCTCTTGCCTCTTTTTAGCCACAGCTGAAATAAATTTCTAGGCATCTCTTACTGTTGTATATATTACAATTCTAGCCTTTTAATATATACATATAAAAGGATTTAAGTAGCTTGGACTAGTCAAAATTACTGGAAAATTTGTACCTTTAGTAATGTTTTGTCTTATATAAGTGTGTGTGTGTGTGTGTGTATGTGTGTGTGTGTATATATATATTTTTTTAATCCCATCTAGGTTTCTACATTGTTGGCTGGGGTCAAATTGTTCTGCATTTGTATTTCATTATTTGCTTTCCTCAGCCTTCCTAGATTTAAAAAGCTTTATTCCTTTCCCCATTTTAGTACATTCATTTTCACCCTTCAAAGAATCAAAATTTCATCCCAAAACAACTTGTTAGTATCTTCATAGAATTTATGATTTTAGGAGAGCAGCAAACTGATTCAATGAAATATGAGTTCTTTTTGAAAGTGGGATTTCCCCCTTATTGTCCATTTCTGTTCCCATTTTCCATTGTCCAATATGGAATTAGGTTTTTTCTCCCTCAAACTATAGCATGAAGCCAGTAGACCTCGGTTTGAATCCCCATCTCCTTTTTCACCTTGTGCATTTTTAGGGTCCTAAAACAACAGCTCTTTCTAGGAAATAATTTCTCATGCCCTTCCCATGGGTTTAGGGTGGTCTGCATTTCTTCTTATGTTTTAGAATAATCTCTCACATATGGCTATGATGAGGAGTAGTGAGGGGAAGTTGGAGTCAAGATAAACATTAGGAGGAAGAAGTGGTAGATTTGGAAAAGATTTGTCTCAACGGCACATATTCATATTATACAAAGAAGGCAATGAGCAGGATTTTAGTATGCCTGAAGTCTAGAAGAGAAGTAGATAAAGTTTAAAGTTAAAAGTCTTGATTTCCTAGAATCAAATTCCCCCGAACTTTAAGTACATAGGCAGTTTAGAGAGCCTACACCATTTGGGGTTCACTCAACTGTGCCTCAGAAACCCAGAGCAGTCTTTTCTGTAAAATGAACTATTTAAATGAGTGATGGGTAGATATTAGCTTATTTATTTTAGTGACAGGATCTCACTTTGTTGCCCAGGCTGGAGTGCAGTGGCGCTATCATAGCTCACTGTAACCTTGAACTCCTCAGCTTAAATGATCCCCCCTCCTCAGTCTCCTGAGTAGCTAGAACTACAGGCACGTGTAACAATGACCAGATAATTTAATTTTTTTTTTTAATTGTAGAGGCAGGGTCTCACTATATTGCCCACGGTGGTCTGGAACTCCTGTGCTCAAGAGAACCTCCCTCCTTTAGCCTTCTAAGTAGCTGGGATTACAGATGTGAGCCACTACACCCAGTCTACCTACTCTGTATAGACGTACAGTGCCTTTGAACACCGATTTGGAAAATTGTACTCTAGAGTCCAAATGGAATGCAAGTGTGCTCTCGATCCCTAAGGAAAGAGCACTTAAAATCTAAAGGTGAAATGCCCAAACTGAAAAAGCTCTTTAAAATATCAGACCGTTTACATTTTCTCACGTGATTGTCAAAACCAAACCAAACTAAACCAGAAGGAAGATTTCTTTTCTACACTGTCATTTTGCCAACACATTCCTTTATATTAAAAATGAAAAGACCTTAAAATACCCTAACAGATAGCAAAGCCTTTGAGTGCAAGTTTACATGCAGGGCCGGGGATATTCATTAAAATTGTAATTAGACTATGATTAAATTCATTCACAGTAGAAACTTTGCTTGTAAGTGTTGCTACAGGAAGAAACCTCCAGTCTGAAAATTAGTTCAGCAGTCTGAACGATTTTAATTATGCAGAGTTGATTATCGCTAGAGAAGGAAACCTTTATTGCAGCAACAGAATGAAGATCTTTTTTCCCCCCTTTTTGGTTTCCTGAGCTAATATGAGGTGCATATTTTGATAACCAAATGTTTCTTTAGGCAAAGAAAACGTGAGAAAATCTGAACAAACTCTGATAGCAGGAGAACAGGAGTTATTAAATGGTCTCCTGATAAATAATGCAGTGGTCTGTGTGTTTTTTCATTGTAAGTCAATCATTATCATTTGGTTAAGGGAAAGATAAAGGGACAGAAATGGAAGTTTTTAAACTGTTATGTCTGTGTGCCATCTTTTGTGACAGGCAGTTTCTCCTGCATCCCCTCTCGCATTGCTGTTTCCATTTTATAGGTGAAGAAGCTGGGATCAGGTGAGTTAAGTGACTCTCAGATTATGAGTGGTAGAATGAGGACGGAATGCTCTCTGACCCCAATGCCTACCTCTTTTCACTCTGTCATTTGGAGAAGAAATCCAAGGCGAGGGTGGAGAGGCTTTTGAAACTGCTTTTCCTCTTTTGTGTATATGCTCTAACTTGTGTGTGTCACTTTGTGCTGTTACACATGATCTTGGCAAATGCTTGCACCTAGTTCTGCCTTGAACCAGCAAGTCTAAGTGAGACTGAGGGGAACGCATTCCGGGCCTGACAGCATTCCTTGAATCCTGATAGCAATTATAGCTTCTCCAGATATGGCTCCACTTCTTCCTTTCATCAAAAGTGTAGAGGCTGTAGGGCTGCTTGCTGAGGGCCTGGGTGCAGTGGAAAGGGCTGGACATGTAGCCAATAAATCTGATTTCTGCCCCTAGACCACATTCCTATTAACTATGTGATTTGGAGAAATTTACTATGTCTCCCTGGAGTTCCGTTTATTCTCTGTTAAATAAAGGGAAGATAGATTTGACATTGGAGGCTTTTACAGCAGCAGTATTCCAGTATTCCCTGATGGTGTCATCAGACTTTCAAAGCAACTGGAAGCAGGGAGCGTCGTCTTGGAACACTCATGCTTCCTCCCCGCCATAGCTCAAAGCCATGCTAACCACTCAATTTAAAAAATAATTCTGACAAATGCCAAGTAGTAGGGAGACTAGTATACAGTAAAATGGACTCTCATATACACATCATGTAGATATAACAATTGTTTGCATTTTTCCATATTGGTTGTATGTATTTTTGTGCTGAAATTAAAAGCATATTATTTACATGATGGCGTTTCACCAATAAATCCTTCAGCATGCATCTTTTTAAAACTATTTTTATTTCAATAGCTTTTGTGGAACAAGTGGTTTTGGTTATGTGGATAAATTATTATATATAGTGGTGAAATCTGAGATTTTAGTGCACCTGTCACCTGAGTAGTGAACATTGTATCCAATATATAGGTTTTTTTTTTTTTTTTCCACACCCACCTCATTCTCCTGCTTCTAGGTCTCCAAAGTTCATTATCTCAGTCATTTGCCTTTGTGTACACATAACTTAACTCCCACTTACAAGTGAGAACATGCAGTATTTGGTTTTCCATTCCTGAGTTACTTCACTTAGAATAATGGTCTCCAGCTTCATCCAAGTTGCTGCAAAAGATATTATTTCATTCCTTTCTATGGCTGAGTAGTATTCCATGGTGTATACATACCACATTTTCTTTATCCACTTCATATGGACACTTAGGCTGGTTTTATATCTTTGTAATTGTGAATTAGCTTCAGTGTACATCTCTAAAAAGCAAAGGTCTTCTTTTTAGAGAAACGCCATACAATTTTCATGCCTAATATAATTAATAATAATTTTTTAAATCCTCAAATGACCAGTTCATGCTCAAATTTCCCCAGTTGCCCCCCAAAATGTTACAGCTGAGTTGTTTAAATGAGGATCCAATCAACATCACTCTTGGTTGTTACGTCTGTTAAGTCTCTTTTCATCTAATACTATACTTTTTTTCATGACACTGACTTGTTGAAGATTATGAAGGAACGAGGCTAATTGTCCTAGAGAAATTCCTTCTTTCTGAATTGCCTGATTGCCTCCTCCTGCTGCGAATGTTTTGGTTCCTCTTTAATTCCCACATGAACTAAACATTCCATCTAAACATTTGATTAGATCCAGGGTAAACATTTTGGTAAAACTCTTCATGCATGATGCTGTGTCCTTCATATTTAATTACTTCAGTAGACAAGTAATGTACTGGCAGCTTGGGTCTATCCTTGTGATCTTATATTTCTCCTGCGATTGGCCTTTGGCTGTAGGAGACACTTTGTCATCATGTAAATATCCAGTTTCCTATCAACTTTTCATCTATGGGTCTTGGTGTTGTTGATAATCCCTGCCTTAATCAGTGATTTCATTAGTAGCTATAAAATGATAATTTTCTAATTCTGTACTTACTTCTCCATTTACTAGCTGATATTATTCTAGATAGAAGGATTTTCTGAGGGCCCATATTGCCAAAGGCATGGTCTAAGTCCAAAAGGTTTGGTACCCTGGCTTCTTGCTTTCAGTATCTTACTGGGTTTTTCCTTACATCAGCCTTAATTTGGACTAGAGAAAAGCATTTCTCAGCATTGTTAGATCAGGATTTTCTTTTCAATAAGCCATAGCTTCTGAGGAAAACAAAGGTAAGCTGGCTCATGAAATTTGAAAGATTTCCTTTTTCTCTTGAAAGCCAAAGAATCTCAAAGGGAAACAGGTGGTGTACTGCCTCCAGAATATCTTGAAAGTATACACTGTTTTCAACATGGCTTACATATATGATAAAAAATTATCTCCCTTTACAACAACAACTTCTCCAAATTGAATTCTTAACTTTGATATATCATTGCAGGTGTATTAGCAACATTCTCAGGAGATACGGGTTAAATCATTCTCAGGAGATGTTCAGGAGATGCTGTAGCCTTTGCTGTTAACTCGGAGATGTCTTCTTGTATCCCCCTTATTAGTTACAGGTATCTTGCCACACTCTGAAGACAAGCTCCAAAAGATGTGAAAATTTATAGACAATAAGGGCTCTGGTCCATGATGACGTGAATTCCAACATTTCAGAGCTTCCATATGACAACTAAGAGAGAAGGTAAAAAGCTCTCTGAGATAGTGGGCCTGCAGGATATTGATTTAGCGGATGATTTCACTGAATGGACGATATGCAAGCAAGAAATCAGTGAAAACATTTATTTCTAGAATATTTTGACTTTAGACCTCTAAATCTTTTTTTGAGACAGATTCTCACTCTGTTGCCCAGGCTGAAGTGCAGTGGCGCAATCTTGGCTCACTGCAATCTTTATCTCCCTGGTTCAAGCAATTCCCCTGCCTCAGTCTCCTGTGTAGCTGGGATTACAGGCACACACCACCATGCTCGGCTAATTTTTTTTGTATTTTTAGTAGAGATGGGATTTCACCATGTTGGCCAGACTGGTCTCAAACTCCTGACCTCAGGCAATCCACTTGCCTTGGCCTCCCAAAGTGCTGGGATTACAGGCGTGAGCCACCGTGCCCACCTAGACCTCTAAATTTTGAATGGATAGCCTAAATTAAACCCTGTGATGGAACCAATGCACCCAACATCAGAAGTAAAATAAGAAGCAAAATCAAGGTTCTTTGTAGCAATGCCACATAAGCTTTGTTTAGTAAGTTTTCAAGATGATGTAACTTGGAGTTAGGCAGATCTGGGGTTCCCATTCTGGCTCTTGACGTTTAACAACTGGGTCAATTTATTAAGTTTTCTAAAGCTCAGTTTTTTCACTTGTTTATAGCTGGAGTCTTGTTTGGGCAAAAGTTGGAATCCAGAGATGTCTTTGTGTATCTGATAAATTCATAGGTCTGTCCTGCTAGAAATCAGTTGGCATGAGGAATTTTGGCCCAGGGAAAATGAGATCAGAGGTCTTTGCAGATGCCTGAGTGTGGGAGGAAAAGGGGAGGCTTACATGGAGTCTGTGTCAGACAATGGTCTTTAAGATCAGCCTTAAGGCAGTGTCTAATCTAGAGGGGGTGCTGACTGGAAGCTAAATGAGATGTTTTCATAATGGTCCTGAAGGTTTACCTTTGGTGCCCAGGGTAAAGTGAGACACAAAGTAGGTAGACTTTCCCTCCACTTCTGAATGGATCTCAGCATGGTGTGGCAAGGATGGCAGAAAACAAGACCTATTTTGGCAATTTAAAAGCTGATAACTTTGAGAGCACCACCGGGGAGACACTTGGCGAACTACCATTTTTCTCCCAGAGATTTGTAGACAGGAGCTAAAGTGAGATGCCAACGTCAAAGGTTTTCGTGAGCAACTCCTCATGGATAGCCCAGAGCTTGAAAAAGGTGGCTGTGAGCTCAGATAAAATACCTCCAGCACCCTAGAGATCCTATAGAAAGAGCACGCAGGCCCCACAGGATTTATGGCACAAAGGCTGGTATTGGTTTATTTGCATTTATAGACTTTTCTTATGGTCTTTCTGGAGATTGATTTGTAGGAGTTTGGCCTACTGCGAAGAATTGTCTTGAAGATTAAATAAAGAAAACGTTGAACACAACACTTGGCACGATGCAGCAGTTTAACTATCGTTAGCTCCCTTGTGTTTTATTTTTATCCTCATTTCTATGGAGATATATGAGGTCTTCTTTTGAGGTCTAAGTCTTTGGGTAAGTAGTACATTGTTATGTACATTGGTTTATTTATTTTGCTGACTTTTCTATACAGGAAAACATTTCTCTATTGCCCCTTTGATTCCTTTCCCCTGTTCTTAGCAACAGTGGCAATAACAACTGAACATGGGTGGCCTTCCATTAACATCCCACAACTCTTAAGTGGAACTGGAAAAAAAAATATGTCCAAATAAAGACGATAAATATATTCTCATGTTCTTGTTAACGAACAGATATCCAACCTGCGTGACTTTCTCTTCTAGTCATGCAAGAGGCAAGGGTAATTTAGAAACACTCATGCTCTCTTTGTCACGCTGTTGACAAAAGGCTTGCAGAAAAAATATAATACACCTTTGTTGAAAATAAACATGAATAAGCCCTTAAGACATGCAAAGCAAAGTCTAGAATTTGGTGTAAATTATTTAGCCTGAATAAATCACATCTGTTATGTCCTTAGTGCCAAAGAAAGGCGAGGCTGTTTCTGGAATGAGGACAAGTCTTTTCTCTTGTCCCCCAAAGGGCCTTGATGCTGTTAGAAAGTAGTATCCTTGGTGATACAGCCAGGCAGAAATTGTCCAGTAGATAATGTTTTATGGATCTCAGTCTAGTCACTTGTTTTTTCTGCTTTCTTCTTTTCTTTTTTTTTTTATTGATACATAATAGATGCACATAGTTTGGGGTTACATGTGATCATTTAATGCATTCATGTAGTTGTAAAGATCAAATCAGTGTAATTGGGATATCTATCACCTTAAATATTTGTCTTCTATGATCAAAACATTGGAGTTATTCTCTTCTACCAACGCTTCAATGATTCAATAGATTCCACTGGCACATTACAAATAGTTTATGAATATAGTAAAAATTCCTTTATTTAGATCCTCCCATCTTTGACCCATTTTTCAAAATGAATACTTAGACACCCTTCTCCCCCTCTCACTTGACCAGGTAGACTCCAGCTGTCCTTTAATTGCAAACTTTGCCCCCTCCCACTGTATTTGATGGAGTCAACCACCTGTTCTCCATGCTGCCTCCGCACTGCACATTTACTTCTGTTAGGGAATTTACGAGACATGTTACAGAGTTTTATTTTCATGCTTGTGTCCCTAACTGGAGAGTTAGATCCTTAAGAAAAGGGCCTGGTCTTTCTATCAGTTTATGCCCAGAGTTTAGCTCATTTCCTGCCTTTACAGTAATGTTCCATAAATGTTTGCCGAAGTGATTCATAGAATCTCAGATTTAAAAGGAAATGTTTTGGTCACTTTAGGAAATGTAGAATAGTGGCGCAGATTACATCCAAGCCACACACTCCCCTCAGTAGGGAGAGGGAGTTGTGAGGCTTGCTCAGGGTCATACTGTGAGTTATCAGTGAGCAGAGGCCAGAATTTGTAACTCCTGGACCAGTTCAAGGATATAACATTCTACAGAACACTAGTTGCTTGGATATTAACAGTTACTTTAAGAAAAAAATACATTACATCTTCAAAGTAGTTGGGCACATCTCTTTAATGTAAAACTGTCTTGTGAAGTTCTAAGAATGAGATAGAGGCTACAGCATTTCCCAAACATTTCTTCAAGGAACCCTTCCCTCGTGCGCCATCTTACAGAGTGGATAGTCACCCAAAATAGGTTTTGGAAAACACAGCTGTGCTATGCAGAAGAATTCCCCCACATCCTTGCCACACAAAGATGTCCAAACCCTCATCTCCAGAATCTATGATTATGTTCTGTCACATAGCACAGGGGAATTAGGTTGTAGATAGAATTGAGGTTGCCAATGAGTTGACCTTTAAATGAAGAGTTGATTGTGAACTATCTGAGTGGGCCTACTGTGATCAGGTTCTTAAAAGTAGAAGGGGGAAGCAGAAGAGAAGGTCAGAGTGATACAACGTGGAAAGACTCAACCTGCTGCTGTTGGCTTTGAGGATGGAGGGAGCGGCCATAAGCCAAAGTGTGCAGGTGGCCTTTAGAAGCTGGAAAAGGCTAAGAAGTGAATTCTCCCCCAGAGCCTTGAGAAAGGAATGGAGCTCTGCCAACACTTTGATTTTAACCCAGTGAAAACTGTGTCACACTTCTGATCTCTAAAATGAGAGGCTAATAAATTTGTGTTGTTTCAAGCCACTAAGTTTGTGGTAATTTGTTACAGCAGCAATAGAAAATCAATACAACAGTTCTGATGTCACAAGCTGCACATTTACTGTGCTCTCCCTCAAGCCTGGGAATAGTTCATATTCATAATTATATTATTTATATTCATGTCTTTATGGTGAGGTGGAATGGTTTTCCTGATTGGCTGCAACCTGATCCCTAAAAACTATATCTTATTTCATTTTTACAGGCATAAGAGGCAAAATCACATAAAATTTCATTTTTATGTATAAAAAAGGACTAATTAGTAACTGTGAGTTATGAAGGGTTACAAAAATTTGTTTTTCATACACTAGAAATGGCAACATTTTTAGTTTACTGAAAACTTGAACTCATTATTCTACCACACCGTCTGGGTACTAAATTTAAAGTTTTTTCAGTGAAAGAGTTTATGTCAATAATTGAAATGTTTGTGATTTGGAAGGAGCAAATTTCTTCATCCATGGGGATCAGCATTGTGCTAAACTGGTTATAGTTTATAGGTGCTGGTATGATTGACTGTTAAAATAATAAATTACTGTAAGTTTAGGGATTCTAATTTAGTTTGTTGAGGACTCGGGTAAATCCCAGATTGTGTAGTGATATACATTTCTATCAAGAATATTCTTGGACTATAGCTTTCCAGGAATTATGTATTGGCACATAGTAAATGCTCAAATATTTGTTGATGTGTTGAATAAATGTGCTAAGTGCTTTCTGCATATTGTCACATTCAATCAAAAAACATTTTTAAATGAGCATGCTGAGGTTTAGAGGGGTCAGGTTATTTGCCCGTGGTTTTGTGCTTGCTTAGTCTCAGAGCTGGGTTGGAATCCAGGAGTCTCCAATGCTGGAGACCCAGTGAGCTCTTCACCATAACACTGGGATTGTTGAGATCAAATGCTAAAGCCAATGGCTATATAATACAACTCATTCCTCTGTTGGGATTTAAGAGACTTCCTAGAGTGAAGTCTCCATGTTGTTATGGATTTACTTTTTGACTGAAAAGTAGGATTCAATGGGTTAAGGGGGGTTTTTGACCTCCCTAATTAGACTCTGATGAAAAATTCTTGAGAACGACTGTACTCAGCCAACGAGTGGTCCAAGTACCTTTGTGTGTCTTGGAATCATTTTGCCATTCCATAAGCAAGATATATTAAATACTCCTTATATGTTGGCATTGTACCAATGGTTGAGGAAGACACCCAGCAATATGATCTTTGATTCAGGTGACCATACCTCTGGGTTTGCCTAGGACAGTTCCCTTTATCTTTGTTACCCTGCTGTAGTTATTTGTAGCGCCCCTGCCGCCACCCTTTTCATGATCTCAAAAGAGTTCTGGTTTGGATGATAAATTACATGGTCACCTTACCTGTGGTAGACCTTCAAGAGGCTTGCAAACTCATTGGTGAGGAAAAAAAATAGATATATTTAGAAATGTTCACTAATCTCTTTCTGTCTTTGGTAGGCAACTTCTATAATGGCTTC
Source organism: Theropithecus gelada (assembly GCF_003255815.1). Lineage (NCBI taxonomy): Eukaryota > Metazoa > Chordata > Mammalia > Primates > Cercopithecidae > Theropithecus > Theropithecus gelada. The sequence goes on along the minus strand of NC_037672.1, from coordinate 16,147,255 downwards.
CAGTGATCTCTGCCTCCTTGTATTCATGTCTTTGTGTAATCGCTTCCCTTAGAGTGGGGTTGAACCTAGTGACTTGCTTCTAATTAATGAAATTTAGTAAAACTTATGATATTTCACTTCTGAGATTAGGCTGTAAATAAAATTGACAGCAAAAACATAGAATGCCAATTTGAATGTAAACTTCAGATAAACATTGAATAATTTTTTGGTGTAAGAATGTCCCATGCAATATTTGGGAGATACTATGCTAAAAAAGTATTCACTGTTTATCTGAAATTCAAATTTAACTAGGTGGTCTACATTTTTTTTAACTTTTATTTTAATAAAAGTAGAAAACACCAATACACATAACATAAAATTTACCATCTTAACTATTTTAAAGTGTTCAGTTCAGTGGTGTTAAGTGTATTCACATCATTGAGCAATTGCCACATTTTCTCATCTTGAAAAGTTGAAACCCCATACTTATTAAAAACCACTTGCCATTTTCCCCTTCCTCTAGCTCCGTCAACCACCATTCTACTTTTTGTTTCTATGAATTTGACTCCTCTAGATACTTTATAAAAGTGGAGTCACACAGCATTTTTGTTGGGTTTTTTTTTTTTCTGTTTTTGTTTTTTGATTTTTGTGACTGGCTTTTTCACTTAGAATAATATCCTCAGGGTTTATCCTTGTTGTAGCCTGTGTCAGAATTTCCTTTCTTTTCAAGGCTGAATATTCCATTCTATCTGTATGCCATATTTTGTTTATCCATTGATCTGTTGATGGACATTTGGTTTGCTTCCATCTCTTGGCTATTCTGAATAGTTCTGCTATGAACAGTGGTGTGCAAATATCTCCTTACCAGTTATTGGCCTGTTCCCATTTTGTATTTCTTTATGATTCAGTCTTGGTAGGTTTTGTGTTTCTAGGACTTATCAATTTCATCTAGGTTATTGAATTTGTTGGCATGTAATTACTTGTAATATTCTCTTATCCTTCTTATTTCTGTAAAATTGGTTGAAATGTCCCCTGTTTCATTACATTTGAGTCCTCTCTCCTTTTCTTCATTAATTTAGTTAAAGGTTTGTTAATTTTGTTAATCTTTTTGAAGAACAAACTCTTGGTTTTGTTGATTTTCTCTACTATTTTTCTGTTCTCCAATCCATTTATCTCTCTCTAATTTCCTTCCTTCTGCTAGTTTTGGCTTTAGTTTGTTCTCATTTTTCTAGTTCGTATTCATTGTATTTCTTTCTTCTTTTTTACCATATGCATTTGCAGCTGTAAATTTCCCTCTTTACACTGCTTTGAGTGTCCTGTATTTTTATTTGCTAAATATGGCAACCCTCGCTCTAAAAGATGGTGATTTCTGTTTTGTTTGTACTCCTTCTCTTGCCTTCTTCCTTTCTCACTCTGGTCAAGCCAACTGCCATGCTGTGAGATGCCCTGTAGATATTGAACTAGGACCAAAGGAGGTCTCAGTCTAACAATCCATGAGGAAGTGACTCCTGTCAACAACCACTTGAATGGGCTTAAAAGTGGATCGACTCCCAGTTGAGTTTTAAGATTACTGCAGATCTGGCCCACAACTTGATTGCAGCCTCATAGAAGATCAGAGCCAGAGGCCCCAGCTGAGCCATGCCTGCATTTCTGACTCTCAGAAACTATGAGATAATAAACGTTTGACACTTTAAGTCACTAAATTTTTGGGTAATTTACTGTGCAGCAGTAGATAACTAACACACTGTCTTAACATTTTCTTTGGATGCAATTCCACTATCCTCTAATGGCTTTACTTCTGTGTACAGTTTTTGCAATCTTGAAAATAAATAGTAACTTGAGCATGTATCTGATATGTGCATTGCTCAGAAACATAAATTAGAGAGTCTGACATAAAATTAGGTCATTTTAATGGCAAACTACATACAATAAAAATGTCTTGTAAGCAGGAATTTTATTGGAAATAAAACAAATAAATTTATTAGAATCTTGTTGAAATTGCTGGTGAGGGTACTCCTGAGAGGTTCTGCAAGCAGGAAATAAAAATATCTAATGTCTATTTAGTGCACTCTTTTCAATTTTGTGAACATGATTACGGGTTAATGTAATATCATTCTTAAATCCCTATATATATTGATTAAACTATGATGTATTCATCAGTGGAAGACTCTGTAGTTATTTAAGATGAGAGTCCACAAATATAGCTATAGACCTGAAGACTTGTTTATAGTAAAATGTGAGATTAAAAGGGAAAATCAACTGCAAAGTTTTACTGTTATAAGCAATGCTGTGATGAACATCTTTGAAGCAAAATCATTGCACATGTCCATCATTATTTGCCTAGAATGAGTTTTTAGAAGTAAAATTGCTGGATCCAAGTCTACCCCACCTGTAAAAGTTATGTTGTTGTCTAATTCTGGCCATTCCAGGGGACCATGGCAATGGATTTTATCCCTGTGTCCAACATCTGCTTGAAACTTTACACATTTCTAATTCAGGCCTTATTGGAGAGACTCATTAAACCTCCTGCCTCCAATTTGCCTACTGTCTTTTCTAAGGAAAATAGAGTGACTTATTGACTAAATCTTCATCATTCTACTTCTCTCCTGAATCTATTGCTAGGCAGTTCTTTTTTTAAAAAAAAATTATATTACTGACAGATCCGTATTGAATATAGGTTTACCAGACACTGTTCCGTGGTTTAAAATCCACCAGTTTTTCTTTGAGTGTGTGTTAAATAGAACAGTTGTTTATATTCAGAGGAAAACTAACCTGGCTTTATCTGTAACTTAATTACCATGAGGTCCCATGTGTGGTCTCTGGTGCTGTATAAATTAATAATGCTGTAATTGTGGAGTTCCCATACTGGGGATTGTGACTCCCCTTCTCCAGAGAACCAAGCTAGCAAACAGCCTGTGCATTAACATACATTCTCGGAGTGGACTTTTTTCCCCCCTGAAGCATTTTTACCCCCTTTTCAGCCCCCTCCCCATTTTTTTATGTCCCTTTTACTCTCCTTAGAAACAGCCTGTGGCATTCTTATAGCTGCTGTTTCTCCTCTGGGTGGCTATTAAAATATCCCCCTAATATTTCTCCATTATAATGGGAGCCATCAATAGCACAACGCTTTGTTGGCCTGCCTTTCCAGGACACACTACAGAGCTATTCCATTACTCTGGCGTCTGTCAGGACAATAAGCCACAAATCTTTTTCAGTGCAGCACCAAGCGTGGCCACCTTTGGGCTGGAAGGCAGAGAAAGGCAGGACTGTTTCCCCAGCGTGGAGACAGAGCAAACATATATATTCTGGTTTCTTCTGCATGTACTCTTCTGAATGAGCACCACATACTATGAAGGAGTGACCATGATTGGAAGGGAGGAAAGTTTTCTTTGCTTAAATGATTCAGTCAGAGAAATTGCACAAGTCCACTAGGGACAAGACTCCATCCAGTATGTGCTGGGTTTTCTTTGGAGGATTTGCTAATGATTGGTGGGAGCCCTGCTTCTTATTTATTACCTGCTTTTCTTAATAATAAAAGAGAGACCATGTGTTGGGCGTGTGGCTTGCTGATAAACTCACTTGGAGCAGTGACTGGTAAGTATGTGTATTTTGTACCCTGTGCTATTAGAAAGAAAATAATAAACACTATTAATAAATTTGTAGCGATTAATGGGGGTTCCACTTGGCCTTTAAGGTTTATGCCAATATCAGCTAAAAATATGAGGTGCTAAGTGTTTTATTATTTTTTAAAAGCATTTTGAACATTTTTTAACCTCAGAACATCAAAATAAATTCCAGATGGTTTAAAGAGTTAAATATTTAAAAACCTAAATTGTTAGAAATTCTAGAAGAAAATAGATGTGAATATCTATCAAACCTGCTGGTTGGTGGGGAGGGTTTCTCAGCTTAAAGTTGACAGAATAAATCACTAAAGATGTAAAGACAGATCTGACTACATAAAAATTTAAAACTTTCATACATCAAAAAAATTACCAAGATTAAAAAGCAATCAACAAAACTTGGAATAAGGGTAAGTCTTTTAAATAAATATAAAACTCATATACATTCAATAATACCAGGACCTCAGTAAACAAATGGAAAAAGGACAAAAATAGGCAAAAGACAAATATGAAATATACTGGTAAAAACTGTGAAAAAAATTTTAAGTTTCCTAATTAACCAATTAAATGTAAATTAAAACAATAATAGGATGTTATAGCCCTTCTTCCAAAATTTCCCCACAATTATCTGATATTTAAAATGAAATAATAATATTGAAAGTTGATGAGGGTACGTAAAACATTTACTCTCATCCAGTGGTAAGGTAAGGAAGATGAAAGCAAGAGAATATCCATGTTAATAAAAATACTCCATTAAATTAAAATAGGGTATAGCAAATAATTGGGAGCTTTAGTTTATATAATGGAAACTTAGCATGTTTTAAAAATGTTCTTACATACAATTTTTTTCTTTCATTTTTTTTCTAGTTTTTCTAAATTCTCTGTAATAATTATATATTACTTTCAATCAGAAGTAGATCCTAAGTCCCACTCACCTCAGTTTTGTGGTACCCTTGATCCCTTAGGCAGCAGATTTTTCTTCTAATTCCAGTTCTCATTGTAGTCACACCATTTTCCCTTCACTGCTATCAAAGCTCTGCACTTTTCTACACATGGAACCATAACCTCCTTTTCTGCCTTTCCCACCAGTAGTATGTCAGCCTGTTCCACTGAATTTATGTCCTCTCTTTTTCCTATGGCTTTGGCCAATATGCTCTCCTTCAAATCTGAGCTTCCACATCAATCTACCTTTTTAAAAATTTTTTTGAGACAGTCTTGCTCTGTCACCCAGACTGGAGTGCAGTGGCCTGATCTCAGCTCAGTGCTACCTCTGCCTCCCGGGTTTAAGTGATTCTCATGCCTCAACCTCCCAAGTAGCTTGGATCCAGGCACCTGCCATATGCCTGGATAATTTTTGTATTTTCGATTGAGATGGGGTTTCACCATGTTGTCCAGGATGGTCTCTAACTTCTGACCTCAAGTGATCCACCTGCCTTGGCCTCCCAAAGTGCTGGGATTACAGGTGTGAGCCACCGTGCCCAGCCCACATCAGTCCACTTTTAACCCCAGCTCCTTTTTATTAGCTTTTGAGCCTTTACTACTAATGCTTATTCTCTCTGAGCTTCAATTTTCTCATCCGTTAATTGGGCACAATAACAATATCTGCTATACAGAGTGTGCGAATTTGATTAAGTGAGAACATGTAAGTAAAAGTGCTTTGTAAGCCTTGAAGCTTGAAGCTCTTTGCCAACATCATTGTTGTTCTGATTACTATTATTTATTCCATCTGTGTTTGAATCAGAATTATGGCCCTAAAGGTAAGCTGAGTGTTCTCTGTCCAGGCCTCCTGATGCACTGTCTCATTTGCATACTCAGCCACCATTGGTAGGAGACAACTTGGCCTTTGTCCTTACTTGGGAGGGCCTGGGAAGGAGAATGTTTTAGCTCTGCAGCTTTTAGGAGACCTTGGTAGGACACTCTGTTCCTGTTGGTGTGAGTAGAGACAGAGATAGTGCAGGATCAGAGCATCCGTAAAGAGAAAGGATGATTCCTATGCTCTAGAGAAGGAGTTTAGAGAGCTCTCTGCCTTTGCTCCTAAATCTCCTTATTTGTTTTGGGTCAGTAATGACTGTGGTGGTGGGTGTTTAGTTCATTTCTTCTTGGAGTAATGAATTGGTGGACTGCCCTTTGCTGAATGCCTCCCATAATCCAGCAGGCACTCTCTAGTACTAGGAACTCTGCCAGATGCTGAGGTCAGAGATAAGCAGGGCAGGCTCTGCCTGTCAGGAGCCTACAGACCAGAGGAGGAACACTGTCCTGTAAAGAGAGATTTATAATAAAACGTGGCCCATGCTATTGTGTATATATAATTAAGTGCACAGAAAAGTGAATAGCCAGCCGTGTTCAGACCACAGAGAGGGCGGGGGACAGGGGCATTAAAATATCCTGCACATGGAAAGGATGGCCTTATAGAGAAAGCAGACTTTGAAATGGGCTTTGAAATGTGCAAGGTATTTTTCCAGGTGAAAAGATGGAGTAGAGCTATTTCATGCAGTGGGGAAAGCTTGTATAAAGCGATAATGGGGGACAAAACTGTAGCATAAGGCTATGATGAGGACTGTATATCTGGAACACAGCATGGTGGACATAAATGAGTATGAGGTCGGAGAGGGTGAGGTTAGCAAGGGCTTGGCCACTGGGGACCATCCTTGTTATGATAAGAAAGTACAAATCATGGGCCAGGCACGGTGGCTCATGCCTGTAATGCCAGCACTTTGGGAGGCCGAGGCAGGTGGATTTCCTGAGGTCAGGAGTTCGAGACCAGGCTGGCTAACATAGCAAAACCTCGTCTCTACTAAAAATACAAAAAATTAGCTGGGCATGGTGGCAGGTACCTGTAATCCTAGCTACTCAGAAGGCTGAGGCATGAGAATCGTTTGAACCCAGGAGGCAGAGATTGCAGTGAGCTGAGATTGCACCATTGCACTCCAGCCTGGGTGACAGAGCAAGATTCTGTCTCAAAAAAAAAAAAAAAAAAAAAAAAAAGTACAAATCACAATCCCTGATCCAGAAACCTTTGCGCCAGATGTAGTTTTAGAATTAGAATTTTTCAGATTTTAGAAACATAATATTTTCTTTGTATTATATACATCCTATCCCAGTGGGGCTTGTGGCAACATCCTGTAAAAATTCTGTTAATATTTCTGACACCAAATAGTCACACCTGGGAAAGAAGAAAAGAAAGAAGGAAGGAAGAAAGGAAGAAAATGATCCTAGGTCAATTTTGCTCAACTATGTGTAAAGAAGCTTTAGATTTCAGAGCTTGTTGGATTTTGAAAGTAAGGGTAAGGAGTTATGGGAGCATAGTAGGATTTCATTTTTATTTTAGTCCTGAGGGTAATAGGTGGTCATTAAAAGATTCTGCATAGGAAAAGGATATAATTTTAATTGGGGGCAGAAAAATGTATCTGTAGCCTTTGTAGAGAGTGAATTGGAAGAGAGGGCCAAGGCATTCTCTGACTTTGTCCTACACTCTGCTCCTGAATCTGCTGCTGCTCTCTTTTAACATTCTTTTGACATTTCCTTTCTTTACTTCCTTCCAGATCCTCCTCTTCAGATAAGGCCTTATACTTCACACTCTTCGTGGATCCACTCCTCACATGCCTGGCCTCCCTCCCTGGGGGGAGTGAGTTTTCCTTCATCTTAAATCCTATCTCCCCCAGAGAGCTCCCCTGCTTGTATCAAGAAGCTTGGTTCTGTCCTCCTCCGCTTCCACACTTTTTCATACTGTCAATCATCTTCCCTTAGTGTTGAGAACGTTAGCATTGCCCAAGAGATGTACAAGGTCATCTACAGGTGAAGAAATGGGCCCAGAGAGAGGCACAACAGAGCAAGTTGCCATTAGAGATGGTTCTAGACCCAGCTCCCCTTGACCATGATTTAGAGTCCCCTCTGCTCAGCAGTACTGGTGAATTACAGCATTCCAAGAGTTTGGTTTGAGCCTGAGCTGACTTTTCTTTGGAAGGATGACTTGAAGGCAATGTTTGATGATTTTAAAATTTTTATTATGATGCTTGGCAAGATGCCAAATGAATGACATTTAGACTCTAGGTCAGACTTTTATACTTAGTCTTTTCTAGCGTTTATGAACTTGAGTCACCATTTTATTCTTAACCTATGAGGTCCTTTGATATATGATAGTATAGTTATGTTTATTTTGAACAATTGTTTTACAACTTTCAGTTGCATCTTGCGAGCTTAAAAGGCGAGTGTTTGGCATAATAGGAAGTAACTGTTGAAGAAATGCTGCCAAGCTCTTTATTATTTTTCAAACCGTGATGGTGAATCTTCCTTTATTTTTTAAACCATGAAATGAGAGGGCTGGGAGGAAATGTGTAATAATTTATAAAATAGCACTTTACTTAAATACCATTATTTAAATAAGGTATTGCCTTTTGCTGAGTGTTTTTAATGCACATTCAGTTAATATGTATTATAAAGAGAAGAGGAAAGAGGAGAATGTTAATCTATAAACAGACTCAAAGCACCCTAAGAGTCATATATATATATATGTATATATGTATTTTGAGACAGAGTCTTGCTCTGTCACCCAGGCTAGAGTGCAGTGGCACGATCTCAGCTCACTGCAACCTCCGCCTCCCAGGTTCCAGTGATTCTTATGCCTTGGCCTTCCAAGTAGCTGGAATTACAGGTGCGCGCCACCACACCTGGCTAATTTTTGTACTTTTTGTAGAGATGGGGTTTTCCTATGTTGGCCAGGCTGCTCTTGAACTCTTGACCTCAAGCAACCTGCTCATCTCAACCTCCCAAAGTGCTGGAATTACAGGCCTGAGCCACTGTGCCAGCCTAAGAATCATATTTTTTTCCAGCTATTTTTTTTCTTTGCCCCCTGAATTTTCCCCAGCCATCAGAAAAGGAATTACTCCTACAATGCTTTGCAGCAGGCACATGTGAACTATCTTTAGACATATTGCAGGTGATCTATAAACACCTCATCAGCACAGTGTAGCCCTGCTGCTGGAAGACAGGGAAGCAAGACAAAATCCTGAGACTGACAATGCTGTCAGAATATTTCAGGTTTGGAAGTTTGATCTGCTTAGGCTCAGTGATCTCTCATATTGGATCTAGCTGTTGGTGCTTACTGGGTACTTGATTTATGATCATAGATAGTGTCCCTGTAAAAAGGGGAAGAGCTGGACCCTGTTCTACTTTCTACCTGCCATGTCATGTGACTTTGGGCATGGAAATTACTTCTTTGAGTCATAATTTCTTTTTATATAAAACTGATACGCCTGCCTCAAAAGATTGTTGTAGAGTTTAAATGAGATCATGTAGAATTACACAGCACTGCACCCAGCACATAGAAGATGCTCAACAGCTGTTGGTTTAGTGAGGTATCATGTCATGGTGAGAAAACCATGGTTTTTGTCTTCATGAGCTCTGGGTGCAAATTCTGCTCCTTCATTTACCAAAGGGATAAACTAGAGTGAGTTGCTTAACTTTTCAAGCCTCAGTTTCTTCATTTATAAAATGTGATAAGTTGATGAGGTAATCGTGCTCATTTTCTTATTAAAGGGGTCATCATTGTTTATTAAACAAGTATTTGTCAAGTTCATATTAACAAATGAACTTAGTTAAGTCCTGTTCTGGGCACTGGGGATAAAATAGTGCATAAAACTTATTCCTTGCCTTTAAGACACTCAGACATTAATCCTGGAGCTGGATAACTGAAAAAGCAATTATAGTAGAGTGTGATATGCACTATAATGGGGAATAACAGAATTCAAATGGCAACCCCTATTTGGAGACACTTATCCAGAGTTTGGAAGCTGCAGAGAGATTTTTAAAAGAAGCGATGGCTCAGATAGAACTTGAAAGAAGTGCAGGAGTTAGCTGTTAGAAGTAGGACTGGGAATAGTTTGTTATGCATAGGCATTATCTAAAATGATTTACATTTCTCACTTAATCCTCATGATGACCTTAAGAAGGAGATACTATTATTACACTGATCTTACAGATGAAGAAAGTAAGGATTAGAGAGCTATGTCCAAATTCACTCTAGAAGGCACTTTCCGGAGTTTTGCAGAGTTCATCACCATCTTTTTCCTCTAGGAATGCTTTCCCTTCACTCCCCCATGCACACAGTGGGGTCTTTAACAGTGGATTTCTGCCATATGTTCCACTTCCTAGTGACAGTTGATTTGACCAAGAATGAACACTTTACCCAGGCTTGGCTAAACAAATTCTCTATTGGTAATGTAGGAATTGAATACAGAGATGCAGAAAGCAGAGGCCTTAGAGTTTACTTTGTGTCAGCATGCTTGAGAGAAGGCCCATAGACAGCAAAGCTTTCGTCTGTTTTGGCTTGTATTAGGTTTAACTGTGAATAAAAAATAAACCAATTAGCAGGGCTTTGAAAATAAGACATTTCTTCCTCATGTAAAGGAACCTGGAGTTTGGCGTCCAGGGCTGATTTGGTGTTCCCTTGATTATCAGAGATCTGCGAATAGAAAATAATACTAAGTTTCTTTTCCATCATTATGCTTCTTTTGCTTTATCTTGCTTTATTTCATGAAGTCTTCTGTTACAATTTTGAATAAATTAGGCAGAAAATATCTCATTCCCATTCTTAGGAGGAAAATGTTATTTCACTATTAACTATTTGTGAAGTGTAGTTTTGTTGTAGGTGTTCCTTATCAAATTAAGAAAATTTTCTTCTATTCCTGGTTTTTTAAGGGTTTTATCAGGAATGTGTGCTGCACTTTGTTAAATGCTTTTCCTGCATCTATTCAGATGATCATACTAATTACATATTTTTTTCCTTTATTTGGTTAATGTGGTGATTACATGTAGTTATACACCTTCTGCCTTTCAATTAGATATTTAGTTAATTTACATTTAATGTACTACTAACGTCTTAGAGTTTAAACTTATTATTTTGCTCTTTATTGTTCATTTGTTCCTTCTGTTTTTCATAACTTTTATTCTTTTTATATATTGTGGTTTGCTGCTTTTAAAATGACATTTGTGTCTATGCACATGAGAGAGATTGGCTGTTATTTTTTTTGTTTGTAATGTCTTTGTCTAGTTTTGATAGCAGGATTACATTGACCTCAAAAAGTGAGCTGGGAAGTGTGCTTTTCTCTGTTTTCTGAAAGACTTTGTGTAACGTTGGTATTTGTTCCTTCGTAAATATTTAATAGAATTTACTAGTAAACTCATCTGTGTCTGTGGGTTTCTATGTGGCTATTTGTGTTTGAATTCAATTTTTTAGACAGATATAGGACCATTTAGATTTTCCATTTCTTTTTGAGTCTGCAATGAGTCCATTTCATCTGTTTCAGAATTTTGGGAAATACAGTTGTTTATATTTCTTTATTACCCTTTTAACGTTTGAAAGGTTTGTAGTGATATTCCTCCCCCATCCCCCTTTTTGTTGATATTAGTCACCTGTGTATTTTTTAGTTCATGGTTAGTCTTACTGCAGTTTATCAATTTTATTAATTTTCAAAGACCCAGCTTTTAACTTTGTTAATTTTCTTATTGTCTGTTGTTTTACTATTTTATTGACTTCTGTTCTTGTCCTACTTTAATTTTCTTTAAAACACATTTTAATATTTTATGGGGACAACTCAGGACAGAGAGTAATTTTAATTTTCAACTTATTTTTACCTTACTATTTAAATTATATCTCGTGTAGCATATTTTTTTTTTTGCTTTTTAAAATCCAGTTATACACCTTCTGCCTTTCAATTAGATATTTAGTTAATTTACATTTAATGTACTACTAACGTCTTAGAGTTTAAACTTATTATTTTGCTCTTTATTGTTCATTTGTTCCTTCTGTTTTTTTCTCATGCTAATTTCCTGCCTTCTTTTGGATTAATCAGTTATTTTTTAGGACAAAAATTCTCTTTTCTTTTTTGTATTGGCTTCTTATTAATATCTTTTAAAATTATGCTTTAATAAGAGCTATTTATGACAAACACACAGTAAATATCATACTGAATGGGCAAAAGGTAGAGGCATTCCCTTTGAAAAGTGACATAAGACAGGGATGCCCTCTCTCATCACTCCTATTCAACATAGTATTGGAAGTTCTCGCCAGGGCAATCAGGAAAGAGAAAGAAATAAAGAGTATTCAAATAGGAAGAGAGGAAGTCAAATTGTCTCTGTTTGCAGATTATATGATTGTATATTTAGAAAACCCCATTGTCTCAGCCAAAAATCTCATTACGCTGACAACCAACTTCAGCAAAGTCTCAGTATACAAAATCAATGTGCAAAAATCACAAGCATTCCTATATACCAATAATAGACAAACAGAGAGCCAAATCATGAGTGAGCTCCCATTCACAATTGCTACAAAGAGAATAAAATACCTAGGAATACAACTTACAAGGGATGTGAAGTACTTCTTCAAGGAGAACTACAAACCACTGTTCAAGAAAATAAGAGAGGACACAAACAAATGGAAAAACATTCCATGCTCATGGATAGGAAGAATCAATATCATGAATATGGCCACACTGCCCAAAGTAATTTATAGATTCCATGCTATCCCCATCAAGCTACCATTGACTTTCTTCGCAGAATTAGGAAAAACTACTTTAAATTTCAAATGGAACCAAAAAAGAGCCCGTATAGCCAAGACAATCCTAAGCAAAAAGAACAAAGCTGGAGGCATCACGCTACCTGACTTCAAACTATACTACAAGGCTATAGTAACCAAAACAGCATGGTACTGGTATCAAAACAGATACATAGATCAATGGAACTGAATAGAGGCCTCAGAAATAATGCCACACATCTACAGCCATCCCCTCTTTGACAAACCTGACAAAAACAAGCAATGGGGAAAAGATTCCCTATTTAATAAATGGTGTTGGGAAAACTGGCTAGCCATATGCAGAAGACTTGAAACTGGACCCCTTCCTTACACCTTATACAAAAATTAACTCAAGATGGATTAAAGAATTAAATGTAAGACCTAAAACCATAAAAACCCTAGAATAAAACCTGGACAATACCATTCAGGACATAGGCATGGGCAAAGAGTTCATGAGTAAAACACCAAAAGTAATGGCAACAAAAGCCAGAATTGACAAATGGGATCTAATTAAACTAAAGAACTTGTGCACAGCAAAAGAAACTATCATCAGAGTGAACAGGAAACCTACATATTGGGAGAAAATTTTTGCAATCTATCCATCTGATAAAGGGCTAATATCCAGAATCTACAAAGAACTTAAATTTGCAAGAAAAAAAAAACAACCTCATCAAAAAGTGGGCAAAGGATATGAACAGACACTTCTCAAAAGAAGACATTTATGCAGCCAACAAACATATGAAAAAAGAAGCTCATCATCACTGGTCATTAGAGAAATGCAAATCAAAATCACAATGAGATATCACCTCATCCCAGTTAGAATGGCAATTATTACAAGGTCAGGAAACAACAGATACTAGAGAGGATGTGGAGAAATAGGAAAACTTTTATACTGTTGGTGGGAGTGTAAATTAGTTCAACTATTGTGGAAGACAGTGTGGCAATTCCTCAAGAATCTAGAACCAGAAATACCATTTGACCCAGCCATCTCATTACTGGGTATATATTCAAAGGATTACAAATCATTCTACTGTAAAGACACATGCACACGTATATTTGTTGCGGCACTATTCACAATAGCAAAGACTTGGAACCAACCCAAATGTCCATCAATGATAGACTGGATTAAGAAAATGTGGCACATATACACCATGGAATACTCTGCAGCCATTAAAAAAGGATGAGTTCATATCCTTTGCAGGGACATGGATGAAGCTGTAAACCATCATTCTCAGCAAACTAACATAGGAACAGAAAACCAAACACCCCATGTTCTCACTCATAAGTGGGAGTTGAACAATGGGAACACATGGACACAGGGAAGGGAACATTATACACCAGGGCCTGTCAGGGGGTTGGGGGCTAGGGGAGGGACAGCATTATGAAAAATACCTAATGTAGATGATGGGTTGATGGGTGCAGCAAACCACCATAGCACGTGTATACCTATGTAACAAACCTGCACGTTCTGCACGTGTATCCCAGAACTTAAAGTATAATAAAAAAATTATGCTTTAGTGTTTGATCTAGGGCTAACGTTATGTATCCTTAATTTATCAGTCTGTTTAGAGTCCATAGTGTATGCTTAAAATTCCCCTTAAAACTTTTCACTTGGCACTTTCCATTCCCCACTTCAAAACTGTAATTACTTTAAAACATTCCCCATCCCTTTGTGCTATTGTTGTCATAGTTTTGCTTCTACATGCATATATATATGTTTTGAATAATAGTCTTAATAATAATATATAATAGTTAAATAAATTTAAAATAATTTTTTACTTTAATCATTTGTTTTAAAAGTTGTCTTTTAAGGATAATAAAAATACAAAATATGGGGGTTGGCCAAGATGGCCACCTAGAAACAGGTAGTATGCACCATTCTCAGGAAGAGGAGCAGAAGGGGTAAGTGAATACAGCACCTTTAACTGAAACATTCAGGTGCACACATCAGGATTAATCATGGATAAAACTCGACCTACAGAGTATGGAGAAAAGTAAGGCAGGATGACTGCCCACCTAGGAGTGACGTGAAGCCAGGGGAACCACCCCTGCTCAGGGAAGCGGCAGTTGAGTGTGTGACCCTGGAAACCCATGCTTCTCCCATGGATCTTTGCAGCCCTAAGGTCAGGAGATCCTCTCGTGAACCCATTCCACCAGGGCCTTCAGTCTGACATGCAGATCTACATGGAGTCTCGGCAGAGCAACTGCCCAGGCACATGTGTAGCCCTGGGAGCCTTAGATACTCAGGCTTCCTGGAAAAACCAGCTGAAACTCCAGCAAAATGGGAGGTTAGATTCCTGTACATACACCTAGGAAAGGGGCTGACTCCAGGGGGTTGAGCAGTGACAGTCTGTAGGTCCTGCTTCCACAGCACCTTGCAGGATAAGACCCACTGGTGTGGAACTCCAACCACCACAGGTAGCAGCATTACACCTCCTGGAGACATGGTTCCTGGGGGGAGGGTTGGGCTTCCATCTTTGCTGTTTCATAGCCCTAGTCATTGTTGCCTTAGGGCTCTAGGGAGTCAGAGGGAACTAGGGACTGGAGCAGCCCCCCAGCACAGCCCAGTAGCTCTACAGAGAAACAGTGAGACTGCTTATTCACCTGGATCCTGAATCCTGCTTCTCTTCACTATGTGGAATCTCTCAACTGGGATCTCCAGTCAGATACCATCTCACTCCAGTCAGAATCGCTATTATTAAAAAGTCAAAAAATAACAGATGCTGGTGAGGTTGTGTAGAAAAGGAATATTTATACACTGTTGGTGGGAGTGTAAATTAGTTCAACCATTGTGGGAAACAGTGTGGCGATTCCTCAAAGAGCTAAAAACAGAATTACCATTCAACTCAGCAGTCCCATTATTGGGTATATACCCAGAGGAATATAAATCATTCTACCATAGAGACACATGCACGTGAATGTTCACTGCAACACTGTTCACAATAGGAAAGACGTGGAATCAACCTAAATGCCTGTCAATGATAGAATGGATAAAGAAAATGTAGTACATATACAACATGGAATACTATGCAGCTGTTATAAAGAATAAGGTCATGTCTTTTGCAGGAAAATGGATGGAGCTGGAGGCCATTATCCTTAGGAAACTAACACAGGAATAGAAAACCAAATACCGCATGTTCTCACTTACAAGTGGGAGCTAAATGATAACACATGGACATAAAGAAGCAAACAACAGACACTGGCGCCTCTTTGAGGGTGGAGGATGGGAGGAGGAAGAGGAGCATAAAAAATAATTATTGGGTATTAGGCCTAGTACCTGCCTGATGAAATAATCTGTACAACAAACCCCCCCACCCCCATGACACGAGTTTACCTACATAATAAACCTGCACATGTACCCCGAACCTAAAAGTTAAAAAAATATAAAGTATATGCCTTATATTTAATACTTACCACTTCTCATGCTCTTTAACACTATCTTCAGAGTTTCCATCTGGTGTCATTTTCCTTCAACCTGAAAAATACCCTTTTTCTTTTCCTGCAATGCATGTTGGCTGGCAACAGAGGCTCTCAGCTGTTGTTTATCTGAAATTACCTATATTTTATCCTTGCTTTTGAATGATGACTATACTAGCTATTGATATTCTAGGTTGACGTATTTACCCTTCCAGCACCTTAAGGAAGGAGTTCCATTGTCTGTTGGTCTTTTATGTTTATGATGGGAAGTAATAATTGTATTATTGTTCCGCTGAATGTAATGTGTCTTTTCATTCTGGCTGCTTTCAAATTTTCTCTTTATCTTTGACTTTTGGTAGTTTCATTATGATATCCTAGGCATGGTGTTTTTTATGTTTATTTAGCCTGAAGTTCTCTAGCCTTTGGATCTGTAAGCTAATCTTTTCAAAAGTCAAATCTGGGAAAATTTTGACCATTATTTCTTTAATTATTTTGCCCTATTCTCACTTTACTATTCTTCTAGGACTTATGATGTTTATGTTAGGCTGTTTGACATTGTCCCATAGGTCTCTGAAACTCAGTTTATTTAGCTTTCTATTGAATAATTATACTAATAAAATAACTACCAATTATGAATACCTACCATGGGTAGGCATCATGTTAAATGCTTTATATATATTGTTTCATTTAATCCAACAAACTTTATGAGGTATGTTTGATTAAAGTTGAAATTATGTAATATCTTCATTGCATAGATAATCCAAGGGTGTTATTTTTTTTTCTTCACAGCATCAGCCTCCTTTGCATTTGGGTGTACCTATGTGTCTGAGTTCTGGCCAATAGAATATGGATGGAAAAGATATATACCACCGCTAGGCTTGGCTAATAGAAATCCTCTAAGGAATTCTCTATCCTCTCTGTTCTCTGCCAGCTGAGTGTGTATGCTTATAATCCCAGCACTTTGGGAAGCTGAGGCAGGAGAATCATTTGAGACCAGGAATTTGAGACCAGCCTGGGCAACATAGCAAGACCCTGTCTCTACTAAAAATACTTTTTTTAAAAATTAAAAAAAAAAAATAACCAAATGTGGTGGTGCATGCCTGTAGTCCCAGCTACTTGGGAGGCTGAGGTGAGAGGATCCCTTCAGCACAGAAGGTGGAGGCTGCAATGAGCTATGATCACACCACTGTACTCTACCCTGGGTGACAGTGAAAAACTCTGTCTCTAAAAAATAAATAAAAACAAAACAAAACAAGTTTATAATATTTTTGTTGAAAATGGTGAAGAGTTCATCAGCCTAAATCCCTGAATCACTGCATGGAACAGTTCCCCAACACTCTCCCCCATTTGCCTTGCTGCAGCTTCTACTTCACATGAATAAGAGATAAACTTCTTTTCCCCATGCTAATGAAATTTTAGGATTTATTTGTTATAAAATCAGTATTACCTTAACTAATGCAATATTAAAGCTCAGAAGAGTTTTAAATTTTACAGACAAAATAAGTAAGGGTCAGATAAGTTAAAGAATGTGTCCAAGGTCACACAGCTAATAGGTGGTGATGCCTGCATTTTTAAAACCAGAATTCTCTTACACAAAAGCATGCATCGGAATCACTATCTAGTTTTCCTTCCTTTCACATCTATGTCTCAGAAAAATGTTTTGCTAGTTGATTTCAAGTGAAAATGTGATTATACATTCTTACCAAGCAGAGTAGAAAAAACAGAGGGTCTGGAGTCAGGAAATCTGGTTTCAGTGCAGGGTTTGTTGCTTTCTGCCTGCTTAATCGGGTGCACATCATGAAGTACCTACCTTGCAGGATTAACTCTATCATTACTTGCAGCAGCCATAGAAAAAACAGGCAACATTTATTGAGCTTTTACACACATTATCTCACCACTCTCTGGTGCAAGTACTATTATTATGCTGAAGTGTATAAATGAGGGAACACAGAGGTTAACTTTAAGGATAATCTTCAATAAATTAATGTGTTCATAGTACCAAGCACAGTGCCCGGCATATAATTAAGTACAAATGCATGTTAGTTCTTTTTTTTCTTGTATCTTTATATATTGTTCAGTAGAATCACAAACAACATGATGCATTCAACCAAACACTAACACAGATAATATTCTAGGGTCGTGTTTTTTGTCACTCAGGTTGCCAATTCAGATTTAAACTTTTTACCTTCCAAAATACATCCCCAAAAGGCAATTCCTTCTTCATTCAATAACCCATTCACTTGGAACTATTTCATTAACTGACAGCTTCTAGAATTTTCATTGATGGAAATGGAAGTTGTAGATGACCACATCTTGTTCATCTCCCTGTACAGCTAGGGAAGGGTGAGAAAAGACCCTTTTTGCATTTTACTAAAAAATAACTCATTCAGCATTGCAAATTCAGAAAAAACACTAAATTATATTTGAACTAAATTAATCTATGTGAATTAGACTGATACTTAAATTATTTTCTTTATATAAATTTCATTATAGTTACCCAAAACATCCTGGTATGTGGGGTGTTAAGTGGTTCATGAGTAAAGCTTAAATGCCAAAATTAATAGCACAGCTGTGCAGAGAGCAGAATTTGAGCTTTAACTCCATTATGACTTTGCTTTTTGGAGACTGAATATTGTATCTTAAGTTTGGACAAAGGATTTGAGGAGGATGAACCTGTAGATGTAGAGTAAATGATGAATTAGGTAGTAAGGTAAAATTATAACAAGTGGGGGCAAGTTGCTAGCTTCCATACTGAATGGAAACCATCTTTTGTTCACAGCTCACTCAGTCCTGCTGCTCTGAGCATGCTCTCTTGCATTTTGTTGTAGACAAAAGCTGCATGTTAACTTTGAGCTTCCAGAGGCAGTCATGGACCTGGCTTTGCAGTCTCTACTCTAGATTCTGACAGTACTGAGACACCTGGGCCAGTCTACTTCAGAGTAATCATAGCCGAAGTGCAGCAAGTTAATTGGTCACTCTCTAAGTGGACCAAACACACCTGAACGTCTATGAATCTTTGGACAGACATCCAATCATTGGAGAGCTATAGAAAAATCATGAAAGATCATCTCTTCCAGGCCTACATCCTTGTGGCACTCCCAGAATAATAACACAATAACCTGTATGACCCCTTTTCCTACTGTAGACATGCATAAGATTTGTGTCACTTTGATTTTTCCAGATTAAAGCTGTCTACAGCACCCACGTATCCATATTAGCAGACTAGCCCATCTCTCCTCCTCTCCTATTCTGAATTATCCAAGAGCTCCAAGGTTTTCTCAGTCCAAAAGATCCGGTCTTGCCTCAAAATAGTTCTTGGAGGAAAAACTTGGCAATGTGGTAAACCCATTTTTAGTCTCTTTTCTTCTATTGTTGCTTCTGTAACTGTCACGTGGCCCAGGTCTTAAAAACAGAAGATATGCCTAGTTGTTTGCCCTCCAGGAATCACATGTTTCTTTCTGGATGCCTGGGTGCTGCTCTGGGCATTGGACCATTTCATCTGCTGACAGGGCAAGTGGAGGGAGAAAGGAGAGACCTCTCCCTGCAGTGTTCTCTGGCTCCTCAAATCCCAGCAATTTAACAGGAGACTGGAGAGGGCCTTCCAGTGGTGTTTTGGAGAAGGACCTTCCTGCCCCTCTCAGAGTCACCTTAGCCAAAGATTCCCCAAGTCAACAATGGCCTAGGCTGTGATATTTTAATTCTTGATTCCTTCATACCAGGGCAACAGCCAGCCCCAGGGAGTGCTATGTAAGAAACAGGCTCTGGAGCCCATGACCTCAGGAACCCTCAGACCATCCCCCTTCCATCTTCACATTGCTGCCCTGGAAGTCCTTCCTCCTCTCTGTTCCAAGTCCTCATCTGTCCCCCACCACAGAATGAATGATACTACTTTTAAGAGTCAAGCTTTCTTATTTCAAATCACATATCAATAGTTATAAAAATAATGTCCCAAATACAGTGGTCATGTATAAGGAATAGATGAGGAAGATTTTCTTAGCATAGTTTTGTAGATGAGGACACTGAAGCCCAGAGACATTAAGTGACTTTATCAAGGACACAGAGCAGAGCAAGAGATAGACCCCACATCTGTCTGATTCCCTAAAAATGAACCTATAGGTATGAGCATTATTTTTAGCATCATCACCTGGAACACAGACAAGAAGGAACGCACCTGGGTGGAGAGGTGGTGATACCAGTGACTACATCAAGGATGCAAGTGCCATAAGGCTGTGGCAAAAATCCACCCAGGACAAAGGCTGGAACTGCACCCTCTCAGACCCCTTCTCTCTGGTTAGGGCCTGCCATCTTCTTCCTCCTTGGTCTCTCCTCCTGTCACACATAAGGCCAAGATGTCAAGTACCTGTGATATCCATTCCTAGGTTGGAACTTCTTCCTTCCAGGCACTGCCACTGACTGGATCCAGTGGGCCAGGAATGGACCCATCCTGAGTGCCCAGGGCTTGGTAGGCACAGGCCCATTAACTAGACTCTTAGTTAATGTTTGTTATATGAACAAAGATGGATATTCACTAGACATGCACATCAGAGAGATGGCCAATTCACCACCCCCTTCAAAGGGTAACAGCCCCATCGACAAAAAGTCACCCTACATAGTTTCTTGAATGAAGAATTGCTATTTAACATTCCTGAATTGTAGTGAATATTGGACTTGAGGGCAGCTGATTCCTATGCTGGCTACTGAGCCATAGGGAAGTCAAGCCCAGCCTGAAAAGTGAGGGAGGACAAGGGAATGAGCCTAACCAGCACGATTTCTCCATTTGTTTCATCTATTGGATTATCCAAGAGCTCCCCAGGAAGACCAGCCACATCAACAAAAGGAGAACTAGATGAGCAGTGAGACTGACTTCCTTACTCACCTGGAAGAGTACATAAAATAAGCCAATGTGTAAGAGATGAAGAACAAAAAGACACAAATAGGAGAAAACAAACACTAAAGTCCCAGGACTGGTGATTCCTTAGATTTCAGATAACAAACTGGCTTATTTTGTGATCCTGTCTCTTTTATTTAATGTTCATCCCAACAACAAATCTATATTATTCGAGGTAGCTTAACAGAGTCTCTGTTTGCAGCCAAACCAAAAGATCCCTTTTTGAGGTGGGTAAGAGCATGGCCCTGCTTTGGGGGTACTGTCTTCTCTCTGCCAGAAAAACCCTCTGCTTCTGCCCCAGCATGGTCTGTCTCTGTGCTTGTTTCTGGTTCAACCTGGCATGTTTTCCTCCTGGATCTCCTAGTGAGGTTCTTGGCCTTCCTCCTACAGCTTCATGGTCTCCTTCAACAGGGACCCTACAGGTCCAAACATGGGGGGACCGAGCTCCAGAGGTGGGTGCAGCACCCTCAGTGGATAGTGGTGAATGTTTTTAAGAGCCATCTTTCTCCTCCTTCCCCACTGTCTTAGGGTTCTGTCCTCACACTGCCTCTTCTGACAACCTCAGTTTGCGGCTTCTCCTGAGTAGCGTCTCTGGACAAGAAGAAACCCATCTCTCTTGGGTCTGGCTCACTTTCATGTTAGGTGCCTCTCTGGGTCCCACCTGGCTTCAGGTTTCTTGTCTCATCTTTTGGATTATCCAAGAGCTCCCCAGGAAGACCAACCACATCAACAAAAGGAGAACTAGATGAGCAGTGAGACTGACTTCCAAAACTTTGTGTTGAATGAGATTTGCAAATCTAGTGCATTTTGGAAGTTTACATTTCCAGAGAATGGTTTAACTCTCTGGTTAATCTAAAAACTCAACAGGAGAAGACGACTATATTCTGGTTTCATTTCTAAAGCAACAGAAGAATTCTAGGTTCTGGGATCTAGCATCTTAGCAACCTGTTCTTCATGAATGAGGAAACAGGATTGGAAAGGCCAAGCCCCTTGCCTAATTTCAGATCCATTAAAGAATCCTAAAATCCTCAGACTGATGCTTGTCTTCTTCAACAAAGACCCTCCCTGAAGTGCTTTCTTAATGGTATAAGCTATACAGTTAATAAGTTTGTTAGTGAGGTTACTGAGGAGGGAGTGAGGGCATGTGCAAACTGGATGTTATATATACATATACTATGTCATTTAATTCTTAAATCACCCTTCGAGATGATTATTGTTCTCACTTTAGAAACAATAAAACTAAGGCTCAAGGAGGTTAAATAATAATGATAATGATGACAGCTATCATGTGTTAAATGCTTGTTACATGCCAGTTTTAAATGATTTACATGCAGCAACTCAATCCTGCATACAAAAACCCTATTAGGTAAGCACTATTACTAACCAAATTGCCTGGGAACACACAGCCTAGATTTGAATCAGGTCCCACCAGTCTGACAGCTGCATTTGAGCTAAAGCAGATGTTCCTAGAGCAAATCAAATTTCTATGTAAAAATGTGTGGGAAATTTCAAGGAACCAGCATAAAGCATGCAAACATGTTTATTGCAATTGTGTCCTAGATAAACAAGAATCTCTGCAAGGTGGATGGATAAGGTTTATTTCTTGTTTGTTTCCCCAGTGCACTCAGCATGCTGGGGCGTAGCAAGTGTTACTTGATAGATAAATGAATGAATGAATATAAAATATTTTCATTGCTTTGCCATTAACTAATTTAGTGACCTTAGGCAATGGCTTGGTCTCTCTAAGCCTTTACTTCTTACTTGTAAAATGCTGATGAGAAAAAGAAGGAGGCATGTAGTCCTAATCACTTAGCTTAACCTCTGTGCTGATTTTTGGCGGGCGTTGGGGGCACTTGAGTCGCTTCCCTGGGGCTCCCAGAGAGCTGGGAGAACAATGC
Organism: Theropithecus gelada; assembly: GCF_003255815.1. Lineage (NCBI taxonomy): Eukaryota > Metazoa > Chordata > Mammalia > Primates > Cercopithecidae > Theropithecus > Theropithecus gelada. The sequence continues at coordinate 16,124,884 of NC_037672.1, read as the reverse complement.
AAAGTCTAAGCCTACACCTTCAGAATAATTTTCCTTTTCACACCAGGTCTTGTTGGAAGTCACCCATTACAGGTCAAGTCAGTCTCAAGCTGGAGGAAACCAAAAATTCTTAGGAACAATATAGTGTCTCCAAAAAATTATTGGAGACAATAATTTGGTCTCCCATAATCTTTGCTCACTGGTATTAGGCTTGTGAATATGTGATATTGCATGGGAAAATACACTTTGCAGTTGGAATTAAGGTTGATAATCAGCTGGCATGAAGTCAGGACATTATTCTGGATTATTCAAGTAGGCCCAATATTATTGCATGGGCACATAAAGTCAGAAGAGGAAGGCAAAAGAGTCAATGAGAGAAATATGGCAAAAGATGAGGAGGCAGAAGAGATAGAAAAGATGCAGAATCATGAGGACTTGACACACTTCTGTCATTAAAGATGAAGGATGGAGGCCATGAGGCAGGCAGCATCTAGGAGTTGAAAGCAGTTTCCAGATGATGGCCAGCAAGGGATCAGGAACTTTAGCCCTACAACCACATGGAACTAAATTCTGGTAGTAACCTGAATGTCACTGGACATTCTTGTCTCCAGAAAGGAATGCAGCCCAGCTGACACCTTGATTTTGGCCTTATGAGACTCAAAGCACAGAACCAGAAAGATCCACCAGACTTTTGGCCCACACATCTGTAAGGTAATAGATTTTTGTTGTCTTAAGCCACTAAATATGTGGTAATTTATTATAGAAACTGTGGAAAACTAATACACGTTTCAAGTAGAAACAGGAGTCAATCTTAGTACCTGAAAAAAGGGAAATGTAATGCATCCACTTTGTTGTCCTGGTGGTGGAAGAGCTGAAAAGTCAAAGAGAAAACAGAGGAAAACCTAGAGATTGGTACTAGCAGGGAATGATGACTACTGCTAGGCTCTGGGAACAAAAGGGGGAGTTTGGATGACTGGAACCAAGGGGAGGATTAATAGGCGGAATTTGGAACCAGTGTGGAGATGCTACTGTTGCTAGAGATGCAACATTAGGTATGGAAAGAGAAAAATGACTTCCCATTGGCCAAACACACTGAAAATCTGGCTGACATGGGAACCTTGGAAACACAGCCTACATAGCACAGGGTGAGGAGTGGTGGGGTAAAGTTGGGGAGGGAGACAGATTTCAAGTAAATGGATCTAGGATTGACATCACATTTCTCTGGAGGTTAGATGGAAGGCAGCTTAGCTGTCTATCATAGATTTTTACCCTGGTATATTTTGAAACTATGTTATTATATTGAAGTAGTTTATAATCGTTACATTTTTGAGTAAACTTTAAAAAATTGCCATTATATAGTGATCCTTTTCAAGTCTAATAATGCTTTTGGCCTTAAAGTATTTTTCTGATATCATAAAACCAACTTTCCTTCATCTGGTATTTTCCTGATACATAGTTTTCTGTACTTGTTACCTTTCTGTGTTCCTTTAAGTGTGTTGCATATAAGCATTTGGCTAGATTTTTAAAAATTCGTATCTAAACATCTCTGTTTTTAAATTGGTGAGTATAGTCCATTTATATTTATTGTGGTTGCTGATGTATTTATTTTTACCTTTTACTTGGTGTTTTTAAATTTTTCTCTCTTTTTATGCTTCTTTCCTCTAACTTTCCTTCTGATTTGAAAGTTCTTTACTGTTCCCCCCCCTTAATTGTTACCCTTAAAATTTTAACATGCCTGTCTAGCTTAAAGCCCCAAATTATCAATAGTTCCATACTCATTCACAACATTGCAAGGAACCTAAAAACACCTCAGTCCTGATAACCTGCCTCTGGCCTAACATGCTATTATTTTCTGGTATTTTATTCCTATCTTGCTTTTTCTTTTCTGTAATCTATTCCACATATTTGATACATATAAAATAATTTATCCAAGTGATGTGGTTTGGCTCTTTGTCCCCACCAAAATCTCATCTTGTAGTTCTCATAATTCCCACGTCATGGGAGGGGCCTGGTGGGAGATGACTGAATTATGGAGACAGGTCTTTCCCGTGCTGTTCTTGTGCTAGTGAATGGGTCTCATGAGATCCAATAGTTTTAAAAATGGGAATTGCCCTGCACAAGCTCTCTCTTTGCCTGCTGCCATCCACTTAAGATGTGACTTGCTCCTCTTTGCCTTTTGCCATGATTGTGAGGCCTCCCCAGCCATGTGGAACCATAAGTGCTTAAACCTCTTTCTTTTGTAAATTGCCCAGTCTTGGGTATGTCTTTATCAGTAGCAAGAAAATGGACTAATACAGAAAATTGGTACCAATAGAATGGGGTAGAAATGGGTAACAGGCAGAGGTTGAAAAATTTGTTGGGCTTAGAAGAAGACAGAAAAGGCCAGGTGCAGTGGCTCCCAGCACTTTGGGAGGCCGAGGCAGGTGGATCACAAGGTCAGGAGATCAAGACCATCCTGGCTAACATGGTGAAACCCCGTCTCTACTAAAAATACAAAAAATTAGCCAGCCATGGTGGCAGGCACCTGTAGTCTCAGCTACTCAGGAGGCCAAGGCAGAAGAATAGCATGAACTTGAGAGGTGGAGCTTGCCATGAGCCAAGATCACGCCACTGCAACAGAGCAAGACTCCATCTCAAAAAAAAAAAAACAAAAAAAAAAAACAGAAAAATGTGGGAAATTTGGAACTTTCTAGAAACTTGTTGAATGACTTTGCCCAAAATGCTGATAGTGATATGAATAATAAAGTCCAGGCTAAGGTGGTCTCAGATGGAAATGTGGAACTTGTTGGGAACTGGAGCAAAGGTAACTCTTGTTATGTCTTAGCAAAGAGAGTGGTGGCATTTTGCTCCTGTCCCAGAGATTTGTGGAACTTTGAACTTGAGAGAGATGATTTAGGGTAACTGGCAGAAGAAATTTCTAAGCAGCAAAGCATTCAAGAGGTGACTTTGGTGCTGTTGAAGGCATTCAGTTTTATAAGGGAAGCAGAGCATAAAAGTTCAGAAGATTTGCAGCCTGACAATGTGATAGAAAAAAAAAAAAATCCCATTTTCTGAGGAGAAATTCAAGCCTGTTGTAGAAATTTGCATAAGTAATGAAAAGCCAAATGTTATTCCCCAAGACAATGGAGAAAATGTCTCCAGGGCATGTCAGAGGTCTTCACAGCAGCCCCTCCCATCACAGGCCTGGAGGCCTAGGAGGAAGAAGTGGTTTCATGGGCCAGGCCCAGGGTAACCATGTTGGGTGCACCCTAGGGACTTGGTGCCCTGCATCTTAGCCTCTCTAGCCATGGCTGAAAGGGGCCAATGCAGAGCTCAGGCTGTGGCTTTAGAGGGTGCAAGCCTCAACCCTTGTCAGCCTCTCTGTAGTGTTGAGCCTGTGAGTGCACAAAAGTCAGGAATTGAGATTTGGGAACCTCCACCTAGATTTCAGAAGATGTATGGAAACATGTATACCCAGGCAGATGTTTGCGGCAGGGGTGGGGCTCTCATGGAGAACCTTTGCTAGGGCAGTACAGAAGGGAAATGTGGGGTCAGAGCCCCCACACAGAGTCCCTGTTGGGGCACTGCCTAGTAGAGCTGTGAGAAGAGGGCCACCATCCTTCAGATCCCAGAATGGTAGATCCACCGACAGCTGGCACTATGTGCTTGGAAAAGCCACAGACACTCAATGCCAGGGCTTTGAAGGCAGCCAGAGGGAGGCTGTACCCTGCAAAGTGATAGGGATAGAGCTCCCCAGGACCATGGGAACCCACCTCTTGCATCAGGGTGATCTGGGTGTGAGACATGGATTCAAGGAGATCATTTTGGAGTTTTAAGATTTGACTGCCCTACTGGAGTATGGACTTGCAGGAGACCTGTAGCTCGTTTGTTTTGGTCAATTTCTCCCATTTGGAATTGCTGTATTTACCCAATTCCTGTACCCCTATTGTATCTAGGAAGTAACTAACTTGCTTTTGATTTTACAGGTTTATAGGCAGAAGGGACTTGCCTTGTCTCAGATGAGACTTTGGACTCTGGACTTTTGAGTTAATGCTGAAATGAGTTGAGACTTTGGAGACTGTTGGGAAGGCGTAATTGGTTTTGAAATGTAAAGATATGAGATTTGGGAGGGGCCAAGGGTGGAATGATATGGTTTGGCTCTGTGTCCCAACCCAAATCTCACCTAGTAACTCCCATAATTTCCATGTGTTGTGGGAGGGACCTGGTGGGAAATGACTGAATTATGGGGGCAGGTCTTTCCTGTGCTGTTCTTGTGACAGTGAATGGGTCTCACAAGATCTGAGGGTTTTAAAAATGTGGGTTTCCCTGCACAAACTCTCTCTTTGCCTCCTGCCATCCACATAAGATGTTAATTGCTCCTCCTTGCTTCCACCATGATTGTGAGGCCTCCCCAGCCACGTGAAACTGTAAGTGCATTAAACCTCTTTCTTTTGTAAATTGCACAGTCTCAGATATGTCTTTTTTGGCATCATGAAAACAGAATAATACACCAAGTTATAAAACATGACAATTGATGAACATCCATGTATCCACCATCAAGTGTATGGTTTATGCATTACCTGTAAATTGTTATGTGCTTTTTCTCTATCACCTTCTCCTCTATTTCCTCCTCAGAGGGAACCACTTCTGATGTTTTTTGTTACTTGTTTTTATCTGAAAAATTTGTTGAATTGCAGCAACAATAGAAAAACAGAAAAATTTGTTGAATTGCAACAACAATAGAAAAACAGAAAAATTTGTTGGATTGCAGCAACGATAGAAAAATTTTAAATTTAAACAATTTTAACAAAGGTTAACTAACTTTGTTGGATATGTTTAATAATGTTATACTCTTTTTAGGACTTGCTTTAAAAAACTCAACATTATATTTTCAAGAAAACACATTACTTTGTGTAGCTGCATTTTATTCCTATCCACTGCTATATAATATTCCATGAGTGAGATCATAATTTGTTATCTATTTTCTTGCCAATAGGTAGTTTCTCCAGTTTTTCTATTATGAACAACGCTTTTGTGAGAATTCATGTATTAGTCAGTTTTCACATTGCTCTGAAGAACTGCCTGAGACTGGGTAATTTATAAAGGAAACAGGTGTAATTGACTTACAGTTCCACATGGCTAGGGAGGATTCAGGAAAGTTATAATCATGGCAAAAGGGGAATAACATTTGGCAAGAGAGAGTGTGAACATGTGAAGGAGGAACTGTCAAACACTTATAAAAGCATCAGATCTTGTGAGAGCTCACTCGCTATCATGAGTACAGCATGGGGGAACCACCCCCATGATCTAATCACCTCTCACCCAGTTTCTCCGTCGACATGTAGATATCATGGGGGTTACAATTCAAGATGAGATTTGGATGGGGACACAGCCAAATCATATCGATTCATGTCATCTAGGATGTATACTTAAGAACAGAAGAACTGGGGCATTGCTGAAAACTATTTAGCATTTTATTTTATCTCCACATTTTAGATATGCCTATCTACTATTCTTTTTTTGCATCTTAGACCTCCCTTCTGGAATAATTTTCCTTTCCATAAATCGTCCTTTAGAAGTTACTAAATGATGCTGGGCACAGTGACTCACACTTGTAATCCCAGCACTTTGGGAGGCTGAGGCAGGTGAACCACTTGAGGCCAGGAATTCGAGACCAGCCTAGCCAACATGGTGAAACCCCATCTCTACTAAAAAATACAAAAATTAGCCAGGTGTGGTGGCACACACCTATAATCCCAGCTACTTGGGAGGCTGAGGCATGATAATCACTTGAACCTGGGAGGTGGAGGTTTCAGTGAGCTGAGATCACACCACTGCACTCCAGCCTGGGTGACAAAGTGAGAACTGGTCTCAAAAATAATAAGTTACTTAATGAAGACATCACACTTTCCCATCTCAGCTTTGAAAATGTTGCCAGCCATCACCTTCCCCCAGATTAAAGTTTGAAAAATTATTCGTTGACTGAAATTGATAACTTAAGAGAAAAGTACTTATGAATAATGACATTTTGGAGTGCCCGTATCAAAGGGCTGAGTCTTTGCCCTATGCCTTCATGTGAAACCTTCAATACCCGCAGAGGTGACAATAGCATTTCTCACTTCAGTTTTAAATATGAAAGACAGCCAAGGATATATAGGCACCCATAGAAAAGGGAGTAATCTTTGGAAGGAAGACATGGGATTCTGGAAACAGGTTGAATGTAAAGACGTTTCCTTGGCAAATATTGGAAAATTCATCATGAGCAGTACATAGCAGACCTGAAGAGCAGCCATTGGATTGAGCAGGAGAATCCAACCTTCTTGGTGTGATGGATTAAATTGTTTGTCTCAAATTCTCCTCCCCTTTCTGCAGACACATAATTGGCACACTCTTATGGTAGGGGAGCTTGACTTTGGGCTTGCCTATGTGAATTCCTTGGGCATATGGCATGCGGGTTGAAGTAGAAGTTGCCAGCTCTCTGTCTAGTTCTCAAGGGATTTGTATGTTTCTTATTTATTTCTCTTGCTTCTATAATCACCATGTAAAGTCCACTAGCTGGCTGGTCCTGGGAGAAAAGTGAGATACAGATGGTGCAGAATCAAGCCTGCAGATCCATGAAATTAATGGTAACCTTTTAAGGCAATTGAGCTTTACTGAAGAAATAGCTAACCAATACAAGTAGAGATATGATCGAGATACCATACATCTCCTGATGTGCAAGGAGGAAATACATCATGTGATCCACTTGTAAATAATATTTTATAATGTAAACATCAAATACTGATTTAACCAAAATTGAGATACGATAGTTAGGAGGACGGGGATGCAAAGCGAGTTGGGGTGTGTGCGTGCACTACTGGGGATTTCACGGGTAAAATACTCTTTCAAAATAGAAAATTGTGGAAGAAAAATAGTTGCTCAGTAATATATGTTTTTTTTCTTTCATAGTAAGAAAAATTTAGCTAATAGTATGGCTTCTCAGCATAAGGACCAGAGTTCCCAACATCACCTGTAGTGAGATGGGGCCATTACACTAAATACTAAACAGTAAGATATAAGTAGAATTAATCTATATATTTCCTGGGTTATAGTCTTAAAGGGAAGCAACAAGTTCCCATTCTCATCTCCCATCCCATTGGATGAATTGTGGTCATGGTGATAGCCTGCCTTAGATCAGGTGATTAAGGGTTCTTCTAACTTGATGCTCTGCCTTCAGTTACAAAGAAAAATCATTCTTTACTTTAAGGCACTGCCATTTTATTCTCTGTCACAATATCCCAACCTATATCTTAACTCAGAAACCAAAAAGTAACATATGAAGTTGAACAATCAGGAATGAGTGGTATAGGATATTATTTAGAAATATTTCATTAAATACCAGAAGAAATACTTAAAAGACAGACTTAAAAAAAAAGTTGCCACTGGAAAGTCTTAAAGTTATAGAGAGGGATAGAGTAGGGAACCAGTTGTTTGTCCTTTTGAACTGTGTACATTCATTATTCTCATTAAAATTACATTAAAAATCTTTCACACAGATTCATACACAATTTTATAATTTGTGATTGCTATCACCTTGAGTGAAATAGGTTCTAACACAGAAAATTGTGATTTAAAGTATTAGAGAAAACACCAAGATAACGAGAGTTTCATCTGAAACCATATAACTGCTGACAAAAGTTTGATCAATGACATCACTCTCATGTTTGTAAGCTGAAAGCATAAATATATTATAGATTAGAGGATGGTTTCAAAACAGCTAGACTATTACATGACAGTCAAGACAGTTGAAAAAAAAATGTTTTGATGCAACTGTGGATTATCACTTTAGGGGTAATTGAAGCACTTACTGGGCATTGTAAGGCTGTAGACCTACTTGCCTGAAGTGTGATCATGATTTAAAATATATACATATGACCCACTTGTGACATGAAATGAAAAATGTTGCATTAGCCCCAGCCACACTGGAAGTGATGAGAATGTTAACAAGACACTTCGCTGATGTTACTCTTTGGAAACACGGCCTCTTCATATATTGCTTTTACTTAAAAAGATGCCTAATAGAGCCCCAGTTTTTTAAAATCAGCTTTTAGATGAGCAAGAAATCTAAGAATTCAAAACTAATCAAGGCAATGTGGACAAACTAATGTTATTCATCTGAGAAAGAGAATCTGAGAACCTTGCAGTATTAGATTTGGAAGGGCCCTTAGATGTAATTTCCTGCAACTGCTTCTTTTTTTAATAAAAAGGGAGGCCAAATCATGGTAGTTACTGGCCTGGAGTCACTCTGTGACTTAAAGGTACTTCTTCCAGATGAAGAGACTGAAACACAGAAGCCACAGAGCAAGAGACTGACAAAATGAAGAAAGAGAAGACCATGCCTTGTCTCTCTCCCTGGGTTAGGTCCCTGGTCCATAGGTCAGACCTGATGTGAGTCATGATTCAGGGCAGGGAGAAGATTTACATTGAGTGAGAAGTTGGAGTTTTAATTTTATTTTTTTAATTTTAATTGTTAACTTTTATATTAAGTTCAGGGGTACAAGTACAGGTTTATTACATAGGTAAACTTGTATCATGGAGGTTTGTTGTACTATTTTATCGCCCAGATATTAAGCCTACTACTCATAGGTTGTTTTCTTGGATCCTCTCCCTCTTCCCACCCCCAGCCTTTTGAAACGTCTTGTGTGTGTTGTTCCCCTCTTTATCCATGCGTTCTCTTCATTTAGCTCCCACTTATATGTGAGCACATGTGGTATTTGGTTTTCTGTTCCTGTGTTAGTTTGCTACAGATAATGGTAAAGTTTTGATTTTAAAAAGACTAGACTTTTAAAAATATGTGAAAGTGAGCCACAGAGAGCTCCATGAGATTGCTCTTCTAACTAAAAAGTCATTCAGAATACATGCAGTGTGCCACAAAATGTGAAGGGCAAGCACAAGAGGCCTAACCAGGAGCGGTTGATGGCAGTGATGTAGGAAAAAGAAAACTCTTGCCTAATGGCAATGAGTTCCACCTGCTCAACAAATCAGTTCATGTGTCTGTAACTCATCTCACCTGTAAGCATCCTGCAGCATGCCGGGTGGTTGATCTTGGCATTCAGAGAGGTAAGGACACATGGAGGAGGGAGAAGCAGAGAAAGTGGAGTTCAGTTTGCCAATGAGTTTGAGGGATGTGTGGAATATCCACCAGTAGGGATAGTCCTACTCGCAAATGATGAGTAGGGAGTACACTTTCACTTTCTCCTTTAACTGAAAGCTTAGGAGAAAAGTTTACAATGGAGGTAGAATTTGAGAGAGACATTCTACTTTCCATGGTAATTGAAATCATGAAAGGTGATGGCAAATTTCAGAGAGAATACGTAGATGAGAAGAGAAGAGGCTGAAGATAGAGGCCTGAGAGATGGAGACATTTGAAGGGTGAGTGAAGAGCAGCCCACACTGGAGGATGGGAATGTGTGGCCAGAGATGGAAAAACCAGGAGAAATGTCACAGGACCTGGGAAAAGAAAATGCTTTAAAGAGGAGGAGTTGTGAATAGTGTCGAATGGAGCAAATGAGTCAAAACTGAAGGCTTTGGATTTAGTAAAACTAAAGTTATTCATGACCTTAGTATGAGACTGTGAGAGAAGTGGTGAGGGTGGAAACACAATATATATAGGGGGCAAACCTCTTTTAGTGATAGAGTGTGACTAGAATTTAAGTGTGAACTGACTTTTTTTTAAGGAGTATTAGGGAAAGTGGTGAGAGCTAGCCAAGGTTCCACAAAGAGTTTAGGACTACATAAATGTTTCATTCAAAAAGTATTGAGTTTTTATCATGTGCCAGATACTGTGCTGGGTTCTGGCCGCACAATCTGAATCAGGCAATTAGCCTGGAACTAAGTGTGGGAAACAGACATATAAAAAAGATACTTAAAATACAACCAGCTGCACTTGGCATAGCACACACCATTCTAGAAGATAGCCATAACTATTAATAAAATATTAATGCATTCTATTTATTTATTCATATATCTCATCACAAACACAATTAAGAATTTCATTCTTCTCAGAGACAACATTTTATGGGCCCAATGATAGAACTCTTTAAAGGAAAACACATGGTTGTTCACAACTAATATCAGGTTTTGAAAGGCAGAAGTAAAATTATGTCAAGAGTTTCTATTGTAATTCTGTGAGAATCAGAAGGAGCACAGGTGCTATATTCAAAATAATTCACTGAACTGAAAAAGAGATGGAGTAATAGATGCCTAGAAATTTCACGAAGGCTGTGTAAACACTTCCTAACTACCTGTCACCTATTCGTGTCAATATTTATAAGTCAACAGACATGGTTTTCACGTGATGCCTGCATGTTCATTGGTTAAAGTAATTGGGAGAAACAAAGCCCAACTGAATCTGGAAAATTCACATGAGGGTTTTATGTAATATATCTAAATTTAGTGCAGATACCAACAGATACCTGGGAACATGAGATCAGACAGTAGAGGTTCCTCACCCAGGCCTGGTGTGGAGTGTGGAGGAAGAGGAGCAGGCTTGAGAGGTGCCTGCAAAGGCACGGAATGGAACCAGCCAGATGGATAGGAGGGAGGGTTCAGGAAAGGGAGACCACAAAAATAAAGTCATGGGCGAACTGATCCAGAATGTGTGTGTGTATGTGTGTGTGTGTGTGTGTGTGTGAACGCATGTGAACGCGTGGGCACGTATACACCTTTACGCCGTGAGCAGTTCAGCAGTGCTGTAGAATAAAAATATGAGGAAAGGTTTCAGTGATGAAATAGATAAAATGGTCTTTTGAGCCTAGTTGAGAGTCATGTGAAGAGATCAGAATGGGTGAGACTGGGATTAGAGAAACCAACCAGAGCCTATGGCCAGGGTCCAGGAAAAGGTGACAGTACAGACCACTGCAGTGAACGAAGAGTAGGGAAAGAAAATGACTTAGAGAAATGCCTGAGACTTGGTTTTGAAGGTGATATGATTCAGCTGTGTCCCCACCCAACTCTCATCTTGTAGTTCCCATAATCCCCACGTGTCATGGGAGGGAAGTGGTGGGAGGTAATTGAATCATGGGGCAGTTACCCCCATGCTGTTCTCATGATAGTGAGTGAGTCCTCACGAGATTTGATGATTTTATAAGAGGCTTTTCTCCCTTTGGTTGGCACTGTTCTCTCCTGCTGCTTTGTGAAGAAGGACATGTTTGCTTCCCTTTCTGCTATGACTGCAAGTTTCCTGAGGCCTTCCCAGCCATGAGGAACTGTGAATCATTTAAACTTCTTTTCATTAGAAATTACCCAGTCTTGTGTATTTCTTCATAGTAGCCTGAGAATGGACTAATACAGAGGTGCTGTAGGATTTTGGAGTTTACAGTAGAGGAAAGAGCCTTGATCAGAGTTTCAGGAAATAAAGACACTGTTATTCTGGTTTGCCCTATGTGACCACATGTATTCCTGTGGCAGACACATTCACTACTATGCCTCAGTTTCTCAATTGCTTGCAGTCTCAGTTATCACTGCAAAATGGGGCAACCTAAGGAGGAGACAGCAAAGGTTCCTTCAAGCACAACAGTTCATGAGTATGTTGTTTGCAGCTCTGGATAAGCAAAGCACAATAACACCTTCATTCAGAATTTCTAATTGCAAATATTTGAGACCAACAAGTTGGCAGACACTGTGCTGTGACAAACATTTTCCTGCCTTTGGAGGGGCAGATTAGTTCCTGGTCCCCAGAACAAGTTTATTCCCCTCCCTGTTGGAGAGGAGATTTTCACCTTCATGCTTATTCTCCTAGGAACCAGAACCATTAGGCATGATTAAAAACAGGTCTTATCTGGAGTTGAAGCTGGTGCTCTGAGATGAAAATACTAGGTACTGTGAAATAAACTTATTGTAAGAATAAAAGAACTCACAGAATGCTGGCCCTGACCTAGCAACTGGTCTGTACTCAAAGTGAGCCATTAAGAATGATCATTTATCTTCATTGTGGTAATTTGTCCTTTTATGAAAGAATTTCTGGATATGCGCTTTTACCACTCTTAGAAAGCTGGTAGTTTTGACAAATTCACAAAATAGGTTTCTAATTCCATTCTGCTCCTATCGCGTCCCAGTAATTCTCACATTATTTCTGGAAGATTAGCAGACACACAGTTGTAGTGACATAATTAGTATTCATAGGAGATAATAACGTCAAGGGGTTTTGTTGCTCTTAGAATCTAAATGAAAATATAAGGATAGCAAAAGTTGGATTTGTGGTAATTTCTTGGAACAAATTGGGTGCTTATTTAAATAAATTTTAATGTCACAAATGAGATTGTGTAATGCAAACATGTTGGATAAATCACTTACAAGAAAGTAGACTTTGTTGACTTTATCCTTAGTGCCCTACCTGTAAACAAAGGCATTGCTGTTTCTGCAGAACTCCCGTTCTGCAATGAAATGGTTAATCCTGAGAACTGTTTCAGGCAATAAAATACTGACTGGAATCTTTCCGACAATACTTTACTTCTTGATCTTTTTTTTTTTTTTTTAAATGACTAATTGAAATGAAAGCCTGGGGAAGCGTAATGTGAAGGAAACAGTATGTGCTGTGTGTGGTGATTCTGCGAAGGGGTGTTTGTGGTGGGGAGCTCTCTGCTCTGGAATTTTAAGTTAGAGATCTAACTGAAGAATCAATATTTCAATTAGATGCTGTAGTGGGTTTGGGATTACTGTTACTGTAGCTGAAAGATTGCTAGGTCTTTTCTTGGGAGGGGTCATTACTGTGAGCTGTTTTTTATTTTCTTTTTAATTATCACTCCCAAAGTCTGTCTACTTTGTCTGAGTTTGAACAACTGAAGTGGCCAGCTAGAAAATAACCAGAAACGTAAATTATTATTATTTCTCTAATGGCTGCTAACATCTGCAGCGGCCATTTGATGGAAAGTCATCATTGTCTATTATTTTGTAAAGTCCTAGGATCTGTGACCCTTTGAATTGCAAGGACCAGTCCCACTATTTTTTTTCAAATAGTGCTTCCAGTGATCACCTGGAGGTGTGGTCAGTGACAAGGCGACAAGGCACGGTGTGGGTGGACTTCCTCCCCTTACCCTAGATTCAGTAAACCAGAGTAACTCCCCTTTCATCTATTTTGTATGTTGAGTTTTATGTGAGATTTGATTTCCAAGATAATTTCATTATCTATGAGTGAAACATGACTAATGCCAAGTCATCCTTTCTGACTATCCTCACAGATGGTCGTCCACGTTCTACTGAGCCACTTCTAGGGTAGGGCATCCATGAATTTGTCATTTTAAGCAAAGTCACCACTAGCACCACCACCAACCAAATGGTTTACTTCTCAGAAGTTGAAATATTTGGACCAAGATAGTCTCATCTGACTTTGAAAGACTTTCATCCTCAGAACCACATTTTGTCACCAAATGCTATTTTCTCAGTATGGCCAAGAATAACCATACAAATTAGTTATGATCATCCTGGGAATAAATGGAATGTTTTTCCCTCTTCCTTCTGATTTTTCCAAAAGAGGCTCAGTAACTGCATGAAGCAATCACTCTTCCAGTCCTTTTAATCTGTGTTTCTTTCAATACTTACGGAGTTTTTAGCAATAGTGTATCACACAATTTAGATCGTGATCTGGAAGAGTTGTTCAGAAACATTCATTCCTATCCAGCAATCTTATATGGCTAAACTTTTTACTCCATTCGTACTGGTTTTGCATCCTTGGTATAATGAAAGCAAAGAACATTGGCTGAATTGCATAAAATGATATCTTTGTATATCTATTTTTTCTACTAGTTCTTTGAGAGCAGGAATTATATTTTAGTTAACTACCCCCATCCCCTAGAGCACTGCCTAATCACAATAGGTGCTTAATAAATGCAGTTTTAAAATCTGGAATCGGAGCACCTGTGTTTAAGTCTCTTCCAAGACATTTACTTGCTGTTTGACCATCTATGAAGCATTTCACTCCTCTGAGCTTCTACTTCCTTACACATAACTTAGTGAAAATAAGAGTATTACCTCAGGTTATTGAAAGAATTGAATGAAAGACCATCAAACACTGTTAAAAGGCTGAGAGAAGAAATAAACAGATTATCTGAAGAATTCATAGTCTAAAAATTTATCAAGATATTTAAAACTTTGTTCTAGGATCAAATTGAGTCATAGAAAGGCCATATACTTGCAACATATTACTCAGCCCCTCACAGAATGTCTTTAATTAAATAATTGTTAATTATAACTTTTCAGTTATTTCAGTGTATATTGAAATATACTATAAAAACAGTCACAAGGATCTTGCAAATGTATTACTTAAAGGAATGTTGACAAGGAAGATATTCTGTGATGCCCAGAACTCCCTATATACTCATTAAATATTTAGTATCATGAAAAAATTAAAAAATTCAAAGGACTATTACAATTTGATATTTGAGAATGATCTAACTATGTCCCCATTTTTCCTTTGGCTGCTGGGAAGCTCAGAGTCAAATTTGAGGCTCAATTAGAGAAAATACAATTTTCCACCAACAAAAATAAGGATAATTGATCTGGTTATTCTTTTTGGTTTGCAGTATCTGTGCTTTTGTATTACATAGTCTTGATTTATTTTTTAAACTATGATTTTATCTACTATGGAATTTTACATTCATGGGAGATATTTTTAAATTGTTTCATTGAATGTTTCTCAAGTTACTTGTGGAACAAAAAAATTAACTTGGTACTTAAGATAGCTGAATATAAAATAACATTTTGAGAAATTTAAATATCTATGGTGGAAATGGCTAGCACCTGGCTCATCTTACAAAAAAAAAAAAAACAAAAAACAAAATTGAAATTGATCCTAACAGATATCTTACTGTTAGAATTTAGGATGAAATTTCTGCCAGGTATAAGATTGATTATGTTGGATTTTTAAAAAATTAGAGATATACTCATGAATCATTAAATGAAACCAACAGGGTTCTGCCTGGCTGATAAATTATAATCCACTATCACATTCTTAGAGATTCGTCTCCACAAATAAGTGCTCAATGTGGGAGCTGTGCCTGGGAGAACATGTATTCCATTGACTCGTAGTGCCGGTGGTCTAGGTGTGGACAACTTCCTTGTAGTAGGCATTGTGTGTGTGTACGTTGGGGGAATGATATTCAATATCCAACCTCTCTTCCTCTTTAGGGATAACTCACACGATGTGTGTAGATTTGGTGGGATGCAGACTGCTTACTACCATATGAAAAATGAAATCTGGGAGATTCTTATGACAGCCTCTAGTAGCTTAGAGCATGAGCACATAACTTAAGTTGATCCAATATGTGTACAACCTGAGACTCTGGCTTGATGATTTTGAGAACAGAACCAATCTCAGAGATTTTCTGAATAGTGAAGTGCATAGAACTTCCACAGCTGCAAACAAAATCCAACTGAAAACAAAGTGGAAACAGAGGTGTTTAGAGATCTGGTCCTACTAAGCCTGAAACCCGACTCTGTCTTTGGTATTATGTTACTTGTACCCAAAGCACCCTAACTGGCATAATCCTCATTCCACAAGTCCAATAGATCTATGTGTCTAAATATATGAAGGTCTAATGGATGCTGGGAATAGTTTAGAGGCTACTTCATATCACTTATTCTTTCTATATTGGGAAATTCAGGAGTATTAATTCTACAAAGTTCGTTATCGTTAGAGTGGGAAAAACGTTTAAAGGCTATCTCATACTGCTTATTCTTTCTATATTGGGAAAATCAGGAATATTAATTCTACAAAAGTCATTATCACTTGAGTGGGGAAAAAAGTCTAAAGTAACAACAACCTATGAATATTATCGCAAACTTAATAACGCCTGAAAATTCAGCGGAAGCACAGTTGCTGGAAAATGACTTCCACCGGACCCAAAAGAACACTAGAAATGTTTTGGAATCCTCAATAATGTCAGGAGAACATGGCCTTTACTGGAGATCAGAAACTGATAAGAGAAGTAATAGGCTGAGAAATAATATGACATTATAAATTCAAAAGGATAAGACATAAAGGCAACAAAATGAAATGAGGAGGGATCAGGATGAGGAAAGGGATGTTTAAAAGAAAGCTAACATTGCAATCAGAGAATTAAAATCTGTATTTGAGGAAGTAAAGAGTAGACCTTAGTAAATCAAATTAATTCTGTGCAAATTAAACTTCAGATGCATTCTGAGAGAGATCATATGTAAGTGGAGGAAAAAAATATATAGTTATAGGTAATTTTCTTTTCTCTTTTTATTTATTAGTTTTAAAAACTTTTTTCTATAATAAATAGGTATTAATTTTGAAGCAGAAAAGGGTTTTTCTTTCCTTCAAAATTGTATTTTTAATATACATTTCATTCCTGGGTATCTATCCAATCCAAAATTCCTTAGCATCCAGAGGACCAGGGAAATCTTCACTTGCATGGAAAAGAACAATCAAAAGACTCCTATACCATGGCCCCACAAATGTTTGTATTATCAGACAAAGACTTGAATGCAGCAACTGTAAAAATGCTTGAAGAAAGTTTGCAAACACTGCTAAAGTGGATGGAAGAATAGAAAGTCACAGTAAAAGGTTTAAGATAAGAAGCAAGTGGAAATTTTGGAACTGTAAAGTACATAATAAAAATTTAAAAATTAACTAGATGGACTAAATAACAGACTGGATATGACAGAGGAGAAAGTAAATGAACTTAAAGATTGATCAATAGAAATTATCCAGCCTGAACAGTAGAGGAGGACAAAAGCAAGAGGCCTAACATTTGTGTCTCTTAAGTTAAAGAAGAAGATAAAGGATGTAGTCCTAGTAAAATAGGTGAAGGAATAATGACTGAAAATTTCCCGAAGTTGACCAAATAAATTGAATTTATTATTAAACATCTTCTGAAATAAAATTCACTTGCTTTGATGGTTTCACTGTCTAATTCTACAAACATTTAAAGAAGATATAACAATGCTATGCAATCTGTTTGGAAAATAAAAGTGGAGAGAGCCTTTCCCAATTCATTTTACAAGGCCAGCATTACCCTAATATCAACACCAGACAAACACAGAACAAAAAGAAAACTACAGACCAATATCCCTCATGAACATAATACAGAAACCTCAATAAAAATGTTATACAATGGAATCCATTACCAAGTGGGTTTATCCTGAGAATGTAAAGCTGCTTTGATGTTTGAAAATCGACCACTGTAGTTGTGACGGTTAATTTTATGTGACAACTTGACTGAGCCATGGGGTGCCCAGATACTTATTCCATCTGTTTCTATGAGGGTGTTTTTGGATGAGATTAACATGCAAATCAGTAGAATGAGTAAAGTACATTGCCCTCTCTAATTTGGGTGGATCTCATCCAATCAGTTGAAAGCTCAAATGGAACAAAATGACCCTCTAGCAAGAGAGAGAGGGAATTCTCTTGTCTGATGGTCTTCAGGTTAGAACACAGGTTCCTCCTGCCTGATGGCTTTCACACTGGGGCATAGGATCTTTCTTCTTGTACAGTAGCCTGCCAGCCTTTGGATTCAAACTGGGACATCAGCTTTGCAGATTTTGGATTTGCCAGCCTCCATTATCACACAAACCAATTCCTTATAATAAATCTCACACACATATGTATGTATATGTATAAAATGTGTATATACATATACATTTTATTCATTCTGATTCTCCAAAGAACTTTGAGTCATCCAGTAGCCCACCATATTAACAGTCTATAGAAGAAAAAAACAGGACTATATCAATTGGTGCAGAAAAATAATTTGACAAAGTTTAACATCTATCCGAGATAAAAACTCTCATTGAAGATTGATATGGTTTTGCTGTGTTCCCACTCCAATCTCATCTTGAATTGTAGCTCCCATAATTCCCACGTGTTGAGGGAGGGGCCTGGTGGGAAGTAACTGAATCATGGGGGGCAGGTTTGTCCCATGCTGTTCTCATGATAGTGAATAAGTCTCACAAGATCTAATGGTTTTATAAAGTGGAGTTCCCTTGCACATGCTCTCTCTTGCCTGCTGTCATGTAAGACATGACTTTGCTCCTCCTTTGCCTTTTGCCATAATTGTGAAGCCTCCCTAGCCGTGTGGAACTTTGAGTCCTTGACACCTCTTTCCTTCATAAGTTACCCAGTCTCAGGTGTTTCTTTATTAGCAGTGTGAGAACAGACTAATACAGATAGAACTTCTTCAAACTAATAATAAACATCTACAGGAAACCTACAGGTAACATTATTATTAGTGGTGAAAGAGTACTTTCTCTCTAAAATAGGGAACAGGCATAACTGTTCACACTAAACACTTGTATTCAACATCAGATTCAAAATCTTAGCCAGAGCAATAAAGCAAGCAAAAATACGTAAAATTCATATAGGATAGGAAAAAAGAAATAAGACTATTCTTTTCTTTTTTAGACAGTCTCACCCTGTTGCCAGGCTGAAGTGTAGTGGTGTGATCTGGGCTCACGGCAACCTCTACCTCCTGAGTTCAAGCAATTCTCCTGTCTCAGCCTCCCAAGTAGCTGGGATTACAGGCACATTTCACTACACCCAGCTAATTTTTAGTAGAGTATTTTTAGTAGAGGTGGGGTTTCACCATGTTGGTCAGGATGGTTTCGATCTCCTGACCTTGTGATCCACCCACCACAGCCTCCCAAAGTGCTGGAATTACAGGTGTGAGCCACCGTGCCTGGCCAACTATTCTTATTTGTAGATGACATGACTGTCTCATAGAAAATATCAAGGAATATACAAAAATACTTATAGAATTAATGAGTTCAGCAGTGTCATAAATATAAGATTAAAAAATCAATCTCATTTTTATAAACTAACAACCAAAATTTAAAAGGCAATGCCATTTATAATTGCTCCAAAGAAAACTAAATACTTAGTAAAATATTTAATATAATATTTACAAAATGTGTGTGCTGACTACAAAATAGTGCTGAAAGCAAAGAAAACCTAAGTAAATGGACAGACATATATTCATGAGTTGGAAGACTTAGCAAAGATGTCAGTTCTCCCCAAAGGGATCTATAGGCTTAATACAATTCCAATTATAATCCAAACAGCCTTTTAAATATATATACATACTGATTTAAAAAGTTATATAAAAAGACAAATGACCTGTAATAGCCAAAACAATTTTGAAAAAGAAGAATAAAGTTAGATGAATCACACTTCCTGATTTTGAGATGTAATACAAAGCTATAATAATCATTGGATGTAATGCAGTGGAGAGAAATCAGCATCACTAGGAAGTGAGATGCAAAATACGTTAAATATTCGGAAGAAACAGGAAAGCTAAGTTAAAGAGATGATGAGCTGAACATATTTTGAACAACAAAAATATGTTTTGCTAGTGCAAGCCGGAGGACTGGGAGATACCCAGGTGGCTGACATGACTTGCTATTACATTTCTTTATGCTTATAACATTATCTATAACAAACAAATTTACTATTTCACACATCAGTCTAAAATGGTTATTAAAGCACATATGGCAATTTTTGTCCATCTCAAAATTGTACTGAAATAACAGAAGTAATATAAAAATAAGAAAGATTCCAAGGCAGTCCTGGCAAGCCAGGAACAAAGACTTCAGTAGATCAGCGACACTGAGGAATTTCTAGGGCATAAACAGAGAAGGGGATCAAATCAATGATGCAGCAGCTGGGGGGAATCCACAACACAATACAGGCTAAGAAGGAGGCCCCTGAAAAAGTGAAGTTTCCCAAAAGGACTCTGGGAAAAAAATTACAATATGTGGCAATGGCTGGCACATGGGAAGAGGCCTCGCCAGAACTGGCAGGGTTGCTAGTTAAAAGGCTGCCAAATCGCTGACTGCCCAGCACCTTCAATGTGGATGGCTTTAGGGTTTGCCCTTAGCATGAATTCAAGAGAACACATTCTTGGTAGAATGGTTGATTTGCCTCTGAGTTTTCTGAACTTGTGCCTTAGAGGTGAAAACAAGTATAGGATCATGCCCGAGGGAAGGTCTAGCTGCTGCCAGGTGGCCGGGGTCCCTGTACCGCAAAGGCACACAAACTCTGTGTAAACCCTGAAAAGAGGTCTATGCCTCTTTTGCATGGGTTGCTGTAACTATAATCCACAATCCCATGCACTGAGAACAACCTCCTTCTACTACCAGGCCTCTCCACTAGGCAAAATGGGCACAGTGCCTGTGCCTGGGGCCCATGACACTGTTAGGGGCCCAATAAAATGTTCTAATTTCTTTTGAAATTGGAATTTTAAAAAATGAATATGCTTCAACCTGAAATACATTCATCTTTATACCAATGCAGCTATCAAATATAATTTTAAATATTTTTGTATGGAGAAGGTGGCCCACAAAAGTTATAATGGTGCCATGCTCACTATGAATATTAATAATTCTGTCTTTGTGAGTATAAACAGGCAGCCAGGAATCACCAAACTTTGTAAGAAAACAGCATGAAATAGCAAATCAATCTGAAAAAAAATTGAGGAAAAAATTCCAAGGAAGCAGAGTTAATGATGGAAAAGATACAAAGTTTTGAAAATTTGAATTAGTATGTTCAGAGGTTTGAGAGCATTCCACATATAAAAAATAAAATGGATTCTCTGAAAGCTAATCATTGAGCATTTCATTTAAAGTATTTTCCACATACAGTAGTCCCCCTTATCCATAGGGATACATTCCAAGACCCCCAGTGGATGCCTGAAATTGTGGACTGTACGGAATTCAGTGTACTGAATACATTATGTTTTTCCCTAGATAAACAGGGCTATGATAAAGTTTAATTTATAAATTAAGCACAGTAATAGATTAATAACAATAAATAGAACAATCGAAACAACAGGTGCTGGAGAGGATGTGGAGAAATAGGAACACTTTTACACTGTTGGTGGGATTGTAAACTAGTTCAACCATTATGGAAAACAGTATGGCGATTCCTCAAGGATCTAGAACTAGATGTACCATATGACCCAGCCATCCCATTACTGGGTATATACCCAAAGGATTATAAATCATGCTGCTATAAAGACACATGCACACGTATGTTTATTGCGGTACTATTCACAATAGCAAAGACTTGGAATCAACCCAAATGTCCATCAGTGACAGACTGGATTAAGAAAATGTGGCACATATACACCATGGAATACTATGCAGCCATAAAAAAGGATGAGTTCATGTCCTTTGTAGGGACATGGATGCAGCTGGAAACCATCATTCTTAGCAAACTATCACAAGAACAGAAAACCAAACATCGCGTGTTCTCACTCATAGGTGGGAACTGAACAATGAGATCACCTGGACTCGGGAAAGGGAACATCACACACCGGGGCCTATCATGGGGAGGGGGGAGGGGGGAGGGGGGAGGGATGGCATTGGGAGTTATACCTGATGTAAATGACGAGTTGATGGGTGCTGACGAGTTGATGGGTGCAGCACAGCAACATGGCACAAGTATACATATGTAACAAACCTGCATGTTATGCACATGTACCCTAGAACTTAAAGTATAATAATAATTAAAAAAAAAAAATTCAGACTTCTAGTCACAAAAAAAAAAAATAACATACTGTAATAAAAGTTACGTGAATGTGATCTTTCTCAATATTTCATTTTACTGTCTTCACCCTTCTTGTGATCTGTCATTAAGTCTTTGTATCATGAAGCATTAGGTCTGGTTCTCATTCCGTGATGTGAGGCAGCCGTTGACAGTCAACGTCAAGATGCATTACTTCCTCGTGGTTGTAAAACGATGATGTTCCCACTTGATCATTCTTTCTTTATTTACTAGCTAAAATATTTCTGTAAATAGAAACTTCCCCTCATCAGCCTTTTGGTTACCCTGAGGGACAGTTTGTGCCAAAAAGACAAAATAAATGCTTTCTATTAAATTAATTTTTAGACCAAGTGATCTGTGCCTTAGCTACTTCCAAGGATTAACCAAAGTGTTTGTTCATTCATTTCTTTGTTCTGAAGTATCATTGTGAACTGACAGATTTTAATATATTGGTATTTTAAGACAATGCATTAAGTACTCTTCTTCATGTTCACATTATTTCATATTTGGCCAGTAGGAACCTCTTCAAGTTATTCTTCAGGCCAATTCTTTCAGGTCAATGCTTTACATTTCTGTCCCAGACTAACAGTGAGCTATTTCTCCAGGCATCTTTGAGTTCCTGGTAGTGGAAAATGGTGGTTAGAAACCACAATATGCACTGTTTTTCCCCTCCTATTTTTAAAAAAACTATATATTCAGAAAATTAACTCTTAGTCTCTAAGTTGCAACTTTCTTCCTTGCTTTATTATTTGTCTTTTATGTTGCTTATAATGTTTTTATTCCACACTTATTTTTGCCTTTGTGTAGACTTTTAAAATCATTTAAAACTAATTTTAAAATCGTGGCTAAATTTGATAAATGATTAAAACTATATCATGGGCAAGTATTTGTAACCTAGACCAACATTCTATCCAAAGTATTATTCAAGTTTGAGGATTAAGACTTTTTTTTAAAATAAATAAACCCTATAAGTTTTCCATCTATGAGGCCGGGCATGGTGGCTCACGCCTGTAATCCCAGCACTCTGGGAGGCCGAGGTGGGTGGATCATGAGGTCAAGAGTTCAAGACCAGCCTGGCCAACATGATGAAACCCCGTCTCTACTGAAAATATTAAAAACTTAGCCGGGTGTGGTGGCACGCACCTGTAGTCCCACCTACTCAGGGGGCTGAGGCAGGAGAATTGCTGGAACCTGGGAGGCAGAAGTTGCTGTGAGCCGAGATCATGCCACTGCACTCCAGCCTGGGCAACAGAACAAGACTCTGTCTCAGGAAAAAAAAAAAAAAAGTTTACGATCTGTGCATCTCTTTTGAGAAAACACAACAAAATAAATGTAAAAATTTTTACATGTATTATAAGAAACATCATTACTTTAACAGCCCCTTCTTTCTTGCTAATAGAATTCAGAATTTTATCTAAGTACCAGATAAACATGTGTACAGGAGAGGCTGGCCCCTCTTCAGCCACGAGGAAGGAATCGTGGTTAGACTAAGCCAGACACAAGGATCTCATTCTCCTCGCCAGTGATGGGAGAGGAGAATCTATCTCTAGGTTCTAGATAACACTGGGTACTTCTGGAAAAAGTTTTCCTTAAGCCCTATGGGAGGAAACATCTTTTTCTGTCTCAGATGCTATTTGTCTGCAAATAACACTGGGAAACACTATCACCATTTTAAAACCATAGGAGGACTCATCGGTATGCTGAGCCTGGCAGAACAGAAAGATGAACACCTGGTGCCTTGATGACAGGGTGGAGCTGCTAGATTAACCAACAGGGACTATGGCCAGGCTTCTAGTTGTGAAATACCAAATGCCCCCACTCTACAAACCACTGCTGCAGGGTGAGGTGGGGAGGGAGGACAGTGAGGTCTGTTCCTGGTGGCTGAAAGTATCTTGATTGACTCATAAACTCCATGGAAGGGGAGGTTGAATACAAGACACACTGATGAGCAAAGGAGCCAGCTGAACTCATAATTAGGCCTAAATAACTGTTATTAGTGAGGCTGAAATTAAAGGGAAAGGATTCCCAGAACATAAGAAGCACAATGTTTAAAAAAAAGAACAAATCTGGAAGAAGTAAAATTCCAGGTGTTTTCAAGAAAACCTGGGGGATATGGTGGTGCAGAGGAGAAGTAAATCTGTGCTAAAGATTTTGTCCACGGGGTAGGATAAACAGGGGAAAGTTCTAGATCAGCAGTTCTCAGTCCTGGCTGTACATTAACATTACGTGGTACATTAAGTGCTGACATTCAGGCCCCATCTTGGACCTAAACTCTGGCAGTGGTGCCTGGTTATCATGTTTTTTTAAAATGCATATTATATTAGAGACATTTTAAACAAGATTAATGAATTTATATCAGGCAAATCAAAACAAAAGAAAGGCAGAATAATAACGTGAATATTACTCAAGATAGATTCAAGATACAGTCTGTGTATTAAATGAGACACAAAGGGATGTTTAATTTTCATGTAGCATATATGGACAGGTCTTTAATATTTGATATGTGAGCATTTCTATGAATCAAAATTACTTTGGAACTTTCTCTAATTTCATCTGATGGACAAGAAAACCAGTGGGCTCTCTTGGGGGAATTGGGGCCCTCGTGACCCTTCCTGAGATCATTGAAAGCCTGAGCAGCCTATGGAGAATGTCCATCCAATTCCAACCGCAAAGCAAGGAGAGCCCACTTCCTGTACCTCCTCTATGCAGTGACTTCTCACTGTTGTGCAGCAAGCACAGGCCTTCCTCTGTCCTGCCGACATAGCTGGACCACACCAAGAAAGGTCTCTTTCATGCTGGCTGCTACTGTATCTCACTGGCCTAGCTACCAGCATGAGCCAGGTGGCCATTTGAAGGAAAGCATCTCTACCTCCTCAGGGCTGCACTCTATTTTTTTTTTTTTTTTTTCAGATTTAGCCCTATTTCTTCTAAGGTTTAATGCCCCAAACCCGTCCATCTACCTGTTGTAAAACTCAAACGGCAACACTTGTTCTAGCTTTGAATTCATCATGGAAGACAACAGATTTTGCTGCATAAACAACCACCCCAACTCTTACTAGCTTAAGATAACAACCATTAGTTACTGCTCTTGAGTCAGTGGGCTGGGTGGGTTCTGCTGAACCAGGCCAGGATAGGCTGATTGTAGCTGGGCTCCGTCATGTATCTTTGGGCAGCTGGAAGATCAGCTGGGGTCTGGCGGGTCTGGGATGGCCTCAGTTGGAATGGCTGATCTGTCCTTGCTGTGGTCCCTTACTCTCTACCAGGGTGGTTTGAGCTTATTCATATCATAGCATAGAGTTCTAGGAGCAAGAGGAAAGGTGTGCAAAGGCTTTTGAGGCTTAGGCTTGGACCTGGCCCAACATCTCTCTGAGACTCTGAGAGTGAGTCACAGGGTCATTCCAGATGCAAAGGTTGAGGAAACAGATCCCTCCTATTGGTGGGAAAGTTTGCAAAGTCTCATTGCAAAGGTGCGGAGATTCCAGGAGGAGGGGTCAATTTCCATATTTGGAACCATCAAGCTTTCATCCCTTTCATTTCTTGAACCAGGGTCATCACATTTAGTTGTACAGGCTTCATATTACACAGTTCCAGGGAGTGTGTCACATTCTAATTCTGTTCCACAAGGAACAAATCCCATCATTCTTAAGATGCTCTTCAGACACTTGAAGAGAACTATTCACTCACTACATACACACACACACACACACACACACACACACACACTTCCCAAGGGCAGCTTAGTCTACTACCAAATTGGTTTCTGGGACATGAAAACAAAGTCTGCTATTCTAAAATTCAGCTAACGATGTTAACATATTACAGGTTTAAATATAATGAATCTCTTTAACTTCAGCTGTTTTACATGGTGGCATTAAACTTGCTTAAGCTACAAAAACTTACACTGTTGACCCTTTAAAATAAATATTTGTAAGTTTCATTTTTAGGAAAAATGTTTTAGTGTCTATTGGTTTGTATTATCTACAGCTAAATATATTCTGCAGTTAGTTTAGCATTATTATTTCTAAAAAAAAATCCTTGGGCTTAAGTATACATTTTTGGTGAGGCTATGAGATCATTCAAGTAAATGAAGAGCCTTGACATTGTTATATCTCTTCCTTATTTTCATGAAAAAGGGGACTTTCATTAGGGCAGAGATTTCATTTTGAAAATATTATTCCATTAAGATTGTTGCATTGCTGGGAGAGTAGATGAGTATCTATTTCTGTACATTAAGATCCAAATTCCATGTAAACTGCCGCCTTGAAACTAACGATGCTATTAATAGGTTCCTCCAATGTTCTATTCAGCATAGAGAGTAGGAGTGAGGCAGCATCTTTAATTTACTGAGAGTTGGAACACCTTTATACAACTATTATTTCTAGAAGCAACCTTTACCTTTCTGAATGACCTATTTGTGCAATAGGATGGATGTTACAGATTTGTATTACCAGAGGTTAGAAATCACTCATTTCTGCAATATCTCTGGCAAGCTGATATTAAATGCATTTTTTCTTTGTTAAACTGAAATTGAGAGTTTGTTAATCTTTATTTTTAAAA
The DNA here is from genome assembly GCF_003255815.1 of Theropithecus gelada. Classification (NCBI taxonomy): domain Eukaryota; kingdom Metazoa; phylum Chordata; class Mammalia; order Primates; family Cercopithecidae; genus Theropithecus; species Theropithecus gelada. The sequence goes on along the minus strand of NC_037672.1, from coordinate 16,098,831 downwards.
ATACTGTATTCAAATCAACCTAATCTCATCAAATATATTTATAGTAAAAACTTGCTAATTTGGTCATGTTCATTAGGACTCTGTGATTATTTGGAGAAGGCCTGAGGTAAAGTTCATCTATTAGCAATATCTAAAAGATGGATTAATAAACAATAAAATAGTTTGAACCCAATTTCAAGGAGAATACATATCTTTTAAACAATAAAATCTGCTCTTAAGTCCTTAGAAACACCTATTTCACTCCAGACAACATAATTAAAGGTCATTTCTGTTGAAACTCATGTTTGTTTGCTAATTATGAAATGTTTTTGCCTTCTAAATGAGGAAATCCTTGCGATATGAAAGAAATAAACCTACAGTTCTGTGAAAATATTTTATAATTTAGACCACTGCCGAACAATAGTTTATGCATGAGAGTCAATTCAGGAAGAAATAAAATGTTTGCAAGTTATGCTTATTTTTTAATTTTTGTTCAAAGCAGGATAAACTCAATGAGAAAATTGATATTCAGCCACTAACATATTACCATTATCAGGACACATTAATATCAGATTTTGAAAAGTAGCAGTAGAATATGGTTTTCTATTTCTTGCACTTTCCATTTTGAGACCTCTTAGAGTTTACTGAGGGATGTTAGTGTGTGGTACTTCACTTTGTGCCCAAGTGATACCTGAATTAGGGTCTCACTTTGTTGACAATGACAGAGACGCTCACACAGGTGAAGTCACACAGAGAGATGGCCACAGCACTGGAGTAAAAACTGGTCCATTTCGTTCAGGGCTTCATGTGCCTCAGGTGGAGTGGATGAGGTGCTGTGCTATAGAGAAGGATGCTGCAGGTGCTGGTGATGGAAGCCTCCACCTCCCCTTCCTCTCTCCTGACCAAGCTTGTCTCTAATCTCAGCTTCACCTGCAAATTCTGCGTGGAACTGAGAATGTCCTTTAACTTTCTGAACTTCAGTTTTCTTGTTCATAAAAGGGAGGCTTCGATTTGATTAGTGTTTCGAAAACATCATTCTTCCACCTACCATATGCCAATTTTTGCCATGGCCATCACCCATCAGTATCTGGTATGGTTTGGCTTGTCCCCACCCAAATCTCATCTTGAATTCTGTATTGTAGGAAGGACCTGATGGGAGGTAATTGAATCATGGGGGCAGATCTTTCCAGTGCCATTCTTGTGACAGTCTCATGAGAGCTGATGGTTATTATAAGCGGGAGTTTTCCTGCATAAGCTCTCTCTTTGCCTGTTGCCATCCATGTAAGACATGACTTGCTCCTTGCTTTCTGCTATAATCGTGAAGCTTTCTCAGCCATGTGGAACTGTAAGTCCAATTAAACCTCTTTCTTTTGTAAATTGCCCAGTCTCAGATATATCTTTAATAGCAGCATGAAAAACTGTACAGTATCCTTGGCTTGATACCACTATAATTTCATGGACTTTGCCTTCCTAAATTTATTGATTTTCTAATTTATTGATTGCTCTCAGAGTCTCCTCTTGGTAGGCAAGTTTGCAAAGTCTCTTTGCAAAGGTGCACAGATTTGGAAAGAGGAAACTTTCTACTGCTACCTTAAATGGAAAACCAGCATTACTTTACAGAGAGAAAACTGTTAAATACCGTGAAACGAAACAATGACAGTCAGTCGTCACACATGCTGTTGCCTGTGTCACATGATGCAGCTAAGACCTCCTCCCTGTCTGTTAAAAGGGAGACCAGCAAGTGTTAGAGAGTTGGGAAAGACAGCACTTCATGTAGACGTTCTTGACACACTCTAGTCGTGAAAGACAATTGAAAAGGGAATACCTCTTTCCTTTTGTGAGCCAAAGTCACTTAATTCATTGTCTGTTCTGCACCCAAATGTCTTCTCTACCAGCTGTGGCCTGCATCCTACACTTTGAGAAACACTGACAGGGAGAGGGGGTCTTTGAACGTTCTAAGAAGCTATCATTTATCCGATTTTAAAGAACTGAAAGATAGGAACCCCCATGGCAATCAATGACTGTCTTTCACAGCTGTCAGGTACTGGAGTTCTTTTTCTACTTCAGCCCTTCCTGCTGTTCTGGAAACTCCGGTTATATTAGCCAAGCCCCAGTAGAAGCAGAAACAGCTGTTCATCGTCTTCCCCTAAATTCCCCTCTCGTGCTTGAAGATTGTTAGTGAGTCACCACTTGGTCTTTGTTTTTCTAAGCCAAATTATGTCGAGTCTTTAGCTTTCTCCTCTTCCATCCCATTTACCAATTATGTTTGTGGCTGGCTGATTTCCAACAAATTTCTACATGCACCTTGTGGATCCTTGAATTCTTCCTAGACCAAGGCCAGGGTATAAAAGATTTTTGGAGGTCTGCTATCTTACCCATATTACTTGAAGGCACCTTTCCTAAGAGAAGCATCAAAGTGTATATAAGATAACTTCTATCCCAGGACCAGGGTTTGCTTGGCTGTCTCCTGCTCCTAGTTTCCTTCTCTAAATCTCTAGACCAGAGGTGCCAAATGGACTGCCGGAATATTGGAGCTGGTACTACTTGTGTCTAGCCCTGTGCTATTCCAGGTGTGATCTCTGGGCTGGCAGCATCAGTTCACCTGGGAGCCTGTTAAAAATGCATATTTTCAGGCCCCACCACGACTTACTGAAGCAGAATTTCTTGGCATGGGGCCCCTTAATCTGTGTTTTAACAGGCTCCTCAATTGATGTTTAGGTCCAATAAAGTTGAAGATTTGGCTGGATCCCACATAATATTTTAAACATTTTTGCATATGGCTCTGATTTTTAAAAGTTAGGTCTTTCATAATAATGCAACTTTCCAGCTTCTCTTTAAAAATTCCACCATCTGGAAATAATTTTCCAGACTTCACCTCCCTCCTGGAATCGCGCCTGTCAATATCTCCCAGTGATAATCTCCGCATGGCGATCCAGTGTCAGCTGCCATTTTCCATATGCAGGCATTATTGTTTTTCCTGGAGTGGAAGGAAGGTGAATGTAAATTACATCTTGTACGTAGATTGCTATCCAAAGTGGTCAAATGAAAGACCCAGAGGGCCATGGGATTCAGTGAAAAAGGAAAAAGATTTCTGAGCGGAAGTGATGTGGCTTGCTTTAATCCTCTCCATTGTTTTCCTAGCCATGTAAACATTTGCATATGTGACTCCAAGTATGTTTTAGATTTGTTTGACTTTTCAAACGACAGCTTCCTCCTTTGACTCTGCAATATTGCCTCTGATTCCTGCTCAAGCCCTCTGCCTGTTCCAACCCTGGGTCCTGACCTCCTGCAGCCTGCTCTGACCCTTGGCTGTTTAACTGCTGCATGGCATGGATGCCACAAGTCACTCTTCAGTTGATTAAGAACCCCTGTGCTTTTAGTTTAGTACATTGATTTGTTCGCAATGTGCTGTGCCACGTAGGATGGAGGAAAAGCCTGCATTTGGGGAACAGGAGAGCTGAGTTTGATTTCAGGCTCTGCACTTACTGGGCTGTTAGGAGAACTAAGTGAGAAACACATGGAAAGTTCCTATCATAGTGTCTGACACATAGTAAACACCAAGTCAGTGGTATTTTTGAAGGAGTTTAGTACTTGTTTATTTGGTAATAATGTTAACTATGTATTTAGCACCTACATGAGGCCGGGGCTGTGCTAACTAGACGTTAGGGTACAAAGATGAGGTAAGGGAGTCAGGCACATAAACTCTTGCAATAAAGGCCTATGTATGAAATGCTCTGGGACTGTGGTTAGGAGGAGCATTTGAAAGATTTTGTGTAGGTAGTCGTCGAGCTGGACAGTCAAGACTGCATAAGAATTTTCTTAGCAGAGAAAAGAATGAAGGGCTACTTGTGTATAAATACTCAGACATAAGAAAGAGTGTGGTGTGTTCTGTGAATGTTCCAAAAATAATGGTTAATTCCGTGTTCCTGGAGTAAATGGGAAGAGAACGAGAACATATGAGATTGGAAAGGTAGACAGGTGAATGGTGAAAGGCACTTTCCCAAACTTACAAGAATTTAAACTTCACATTGGAATAAAATTTGTGTTTTCAAAAGGCCACTGTGACCCCTGGATCTTCTCAAAAATCAATTAAATTATGCTCTATAGATTGTATGAGGAAGACATAGATTTGAGAGAAGAATCTTAGAGAAGTTACTATCCAAAATGGTGGACAAGTATTTTTAAGGGACAATGTAGTCTCAGATTTGTTGAAAACTTAGGGAACCCATTCCTCATGCATTCCAGTGAGTAAAAGTTTTGCTGCATCAGACTTTCAGCTAAGTCAACGCAAACTTTGTGATTGAAACTAAAAATGACCAGAGTGGTGAGAGTTGTTGCCTTGGCAACACTGACAAAAGTACAGTCAGAGAAGGATTTACCTCCAGCTAGGCTGGGTAGGAATTTTCTGCAGCTAGGCTGTAGGTAAATTACTATTTGGTCTACTTTGGGCCAGCAAGTTAACACCATAGAAAAGTGTAGCTTGGCATTTCCTGACTTGGAAGTGCTTTAATTTGCTCCTCTCCGCGAAGTATCCCCATGGGCTTTGCTCTGGGTTGGCCCTTTGTGAGGCAAATGTGTGATTCGATGGGCTTTGACAGGCCTGCCAGGCCAAAAAAATATCTTGCCAGGACCAACATTCCCACTCTGAGCTTTTTCTGTTGGTTAACACATTATTTCCAGAAAGCTCTGTCAAAATGTAGAAGCGTTACTGGAGAATTACAGCACAAGAAGCAAACAGCAGAGAAAAATGCAGGTCGTGTCAAAGAGAGAACACTAGATCGCCAGGCAGAGGTCTGGGTTCTACCCATAAAGTAACCGTAGCACAGCCCTCTGATCTTGGGCAAGTCTATTATTATGATTACTATTTGAATATTGGTTTCACTGTATATATTGATATAATATTTGTTCTCCACTGGGCAACTGTGAGGGTCAAATGATGTAGTAAAGGTGTTTTGTAAACTATGAAGTACTATGCAAAATATAAGAGGCTATTATTTTACATGTGCCTAGGACTGAGGCGGAGGATAGTAATATTTTGATTGGGGTGAGGAAGGAACACACAGTGACTACAGCATGGGAAACAAGGTTGTAGCAGAAGGTGAGAAGAGGCGGGTGGGCTTCCATGAGGACATGGCATGCTTTTTGAGTCTTGTCTCCATGATACCCTAAGCCACTCTCTTTCTATCTCAGCCATCCTGAATTACTTGCCATCTACGCAACAGATCATGTTGTTTCATGTTTGCATTTTACAAAAACTGTTCTCTCTGCGTGGGTTTCCCTGCTCCATCTGGTCCACCTAAGTAACTCTGTCTTCTTTAAAGATCCATCTAGATAGGTTAGATGCTTCGCCACAGAAGTACCCGATACCTTTATGGTATTTGTTTCATCACATGGCAATTATGTGTACATATTTGCCTTTTCCACTTAGATGGTGCTATGGAATGAATTTTGTCCCCCCATGCTTCCAAACCCCCAAATTCATACCCTGAAGACCTAATCCTCAATGGGATTATGTTTGGAGACACAGCCTTTAAGGTGGTAATTAAGGTTAAATGAGGTCATAAGGGTAGAACCCTAATCCAATAGAATTAATGTCCTTATAAGGAGGAGAAGAGAACTGGAGTTTGAGTGCAGAAAAAAGGCCATGTAGGGGCCCAGGGAGAAGGCAGCCATCTACAACTCAAGACCTCATCAGACACTAACTCTTCTGGCACCGTGATATTAGACTTCTGACTTTCAGAAGTGTGAAAAGATAAATTTCTGTCATTTAGGTTACCAAATTTGTGGCATTTTGTGACGGCAGCCTGAGGAGACTATTATGTAGATATTTTGAAGGTAAGATCTTAAGGGCAAAGACTGCGTGCTACTCATTTTTGTACAACCAGGGACTGGAAAATAGTAGATAGTAAGCATATAATTCTTGAATGAATGAATAAATTAATAATGTGGCACACCGGCCAGGAGCGGTGGCTCACGCCTATAATCCTAGCACTTTGGGAACTTGAGGCAGGTGGATGGCGAGATCAGGAGTTTGAGAGCAGCCTGGCCAATATGGTGAAACCCCGTCTCTACTAAAAATACAAAAATTAACCAGGCATGGTGGCGTGCACCTGTAATCCCAGCTACTCAGGGGGCTGAGGTAGGAGAATCTCTTGAACCTGGGAGGCAGAAGTTGCAGTGAGCCGAGACTGCAGCATTGCACCCTGGCCTGGGCAACAGGGCGAGACTCCACCTCAAAAAATAATAATTATAATAAATAATAATGTAACACACCTGGGCTCAGTTGGTAAATCAGGTGAGACCAGAACCTGACTAGCTGTTTACTCTGGGGCAGTGACTGTGACTGTGGAGGCCTAGAGAATGAACAGTAGCAGGAACTTAGCGTGTTCATAGAGCAAGTCAGGGCAGGCAGATGTAAAACCAGGAGAGTCCCACTGCAGGTCACAGGCAGATGTCCAGGCTGGCCCTGGAGTAGATGTCAGAGAAGTTTAGTATCGGAGGAGCCTGGCGATGTGGGTAATACTTGCCTAAAACCCTCCAAAGTACTCCATTATCTATAGGATAAAGGTGAAGATTTGAACTCTGTCGATATGGTACTCTGTGACATGGCCACAACCCACTCTCTCTGCCTACAATAGCCCTGTAGGTTGCACAGTAGGTATTTGTTTGTCTGTTACGGGATTATGTCTTCTTCACTTTTGTTTTTACCCAGTACCCAGAAGAAGGCCTGCTATATTGTAGGTGTTCAATAAATGAATGGGGTAAGTCTAAGTAAGTTATATTCTGAGTGTGTCTCAGTCACTTGAAAATCCTCTTTATAGGCAAGTGTCATAGAGCTGGTCACCAGGATTTTTAAGTGACTGAGAAACACTTAGAATAGAACTTTTTTGTAGGGTCTTACCTTACTTTCATAGGGCTGCAGTAATCACCAGAAACTTGGTGGCTAAAAACAGCAGTAATTTTTTTTCTTGTAAATCCTTCCTTACCTCTTCTGGATTTTGTTGTTCCGGGTGTTCCTTGGCTTCTGGCTGCAAAAATCTAATCTCTGCCTGTCTTCCCTGGATTTCCGCTCTGCCTGTTCTCCTCTTCTTTGTGCGTCTTCTCTCCTTCTTTTCTCTATACTTGGCATTGGACTTAGGGTCCATCCTAATCTAGGATGATCTCATCTCAAGATTCTTAACTTTATTATATCTGCAAAGACTCTTTTCCAAATAATGTCACCTTCGTGGTTTTGTATAAACATATGTTTTGAGGGACCACTATTCAACCCACATAGATCCTCAGAGAATTTGCCACCAGGAAATAAGCTAAGGGAGCCATTGGTCAAAGTTGGGTCTAAGATGAATGCTTAAGCTCATAGCTCAATTGTGGAGAGTGGTAGGAGGCAAATAAGGTCAGCAGTACAACTGGATTTGGTGTTAAATCCTTGAGCCATTGGCCTAGTGTTCCTTACATTGCTACAGACTAGGAGAGGAGCACAGAACCCAAAGAAAAGACAGGAAGACTAAGCAGCCTTGGTTTCAAGTTTGGAAGAATGCAAAAGCAGAAGTTTTGTTTTTTTTTTTCCTTTGACATTAAAGCCTGGTTTAAAAAAATACAGAGAGTGATACTATCCAATTTTTAAGAGAGTGAAGGGAAATGGTTACTTTCATATTAATGGTGAGGATCAAATTGGTACAACTGTAATACTCAATGTATTGAAATTTTTAAAAGAAATTTGCATACACTGTGATCCAGCAATTCCTCAAGTAAGGCAAAGATTTAGCTGCAAGCATATAGCAACAGGAAAAACTGGAAGTAACCGATATTTTCAACAATAGGTGATTATTTGACTACATGACAGTTATGAATTCAATTGGTGGAAAACTATATTCCTATTAAAAAGCAAACAATTGGTGTTGCTGCAATGTACTCTTTGACCTGATGTGATGATCATAAATACTCTGCTGAGTGAAAAAAGCAGATTAAAAAGTATATACACAATATTGTCCTATTTTAGTGAAAACATTTACATTTGACCTGAAGATAAGGGTGTGTGCACTCACATGTGAACAGCAATTATCTCTGGTTTGTGCAATTATAAGTAATTTTTTTTTGCTAATTTTTGTCTTTAGTCTATCATTAGCATGTATTACTTATATGAAAATGCAAGTTATTTTAGAATATGAAAAATGTGGTCTCACTGAATAAACTTTTTCTAGACTGTGTATTAGCTGCTACTATTATAGTTATCTAGCCATAATTATCTCTGATCTAATTTGCATAGTAATGTTAAAAAATGGCATATATTCTTACGTTAGTAGGAAACAAGAGCAGACAAGTGAATTTGTTTAAACATTTGTAAAGTGCCAGCAGCCTGGATGGCTTGAGGATTCCAAAATTCATCTTAATGTTTTAGAACATGCTGGCTGCTGAACCTTCTGTGCTGTCCACACTGTGTGGCATTAAAAGCTGGAAATGTAACCGCTTCTCACTTTTGGTCTACTTTAAATGATCAGATGTCAGATTAAGTGAAAGGGGGTTGGGAGAAAGCTCTTTGTAAATGGTGTGCAGCTGTGCAAGCAAGGGGCTTATTGTATCTGTTTCCCGGAAGGCATGTTGGAAATGCCATGGTTCTGGGGGCACCCAAACTCCCTTCCTTGGAGCCCCAAATTGCCTTGGAGGTGAGAAAGCAGCCTAATGGGGGGAAGAATTAAGGGCCTAACAATTAAACCTGAGAGACTCCACTTGCGTCAATGGTATATATCAAGGATTCTGCTGCTCAGGGAGAAATTTGAAAACCTCTGATTGATTCAATCCCCTCGTTTTAGAGAAGTACAAACCAAAGCCCAGGGCCAGGATGGGTGGGGGTGACTTTCCCGAGGTCACTTACTGGCATAGCTGGATTTAAATGAGTCTTTGGATCTCTAATACTGTCTTCTTGTCTCTGGACTTTATTGATGTCCTCATGTTAAAACAGAACTCTAGAACCTCTCATGTATAGTTATGTGCTTCTTAATAATGGGGATATGTTCTGAGAAATGTATAGTTAGGCAATTTCATCATCATGTAAACATCAGAGAGTACTTTCACAAACCTAAGTGGTATAGCCTACTATACAACACATCTAGGCATAGCCTGTTGATTGTAGGCTACAAACCTGTGCAGTATGTCACTGCACTGAATACTGTAGGGAACTGCAATGCAATGATAAGTATGCGTGTATCTAAACATATAAATACAGTCAAATGTGGTATAAAAGATATTAATAAAAAATGGTATACCTTTACGGGGTACTTACCATGAATGGAGCTTGAAGGACTGGAGGTTGTTCTGGGTGAGTCAGTGAGTGAGTGGCGAGTGAAGGGTAAAGTCTAGGATGTTTCTAGACAGTACTGTAGACTTTATAAATACTGTACATCTAAGCTACACTAAATTTATAAAAGTATTTTCTTTAATAGTAAATGACCCTTACCTTTTTTACCTTAGAAACTTTCAATTGTTAAAAACATTTTGACTCATTTGTAACACAAAAAACAACTTAAAACACATATTGTACAGATGTACATTTTCTTTCTTTATATTCTTATTCTATACATTTTTTTCTATTTTTAAATTTTTTATTACTAAAAAGTTTTAAGAAATGAAGACACAAACACACACATTAGCCTAGACCTCCACAGGGTCAGGATCATCAATAGCAAGGTCTCCCACCTCCACATCTTGTCCCACTGGAAAGTTCTCCAGAGCAGTAACACACATGGAGCTGTCATCTCCTGTGATCACAATGCCTTCTTCTGGAAGACCTCCTGAAGGACCGCCTGAGGCTATTTTACAGTTTGCTTTTTTTTTTTTTTCATAAGAGAAGGAGTACATTCTAAAATAATAATAAAAATATAACATAGTAAATACATAAACCAGTAACATAGTCATTTTTTATCAAGTAATATGTACTGTACATAACTGTATGTGTTAGCCTTCCATATGACTGGTTTGTTTACACCAACATCACCACACACACATGAGTAATGATATACAGTGGCTGCAATGTCACTAGGCAATAAGCATTTTTGATCTCCATTATTATCTTATGGGACCACCGTCTTATATGCGGTCCATCATTGACCAAAACGTTGTTATGTGCAACACGGGAGTAAAACGATAGTTGCCTCTGATCTGACCAAAGGTCCACAGTGATAATGGCAACAGTTCTCCTCCTCCTCTACCCTCTTCTCCCTGAGATTAGTAAACATGAAGTTTTGACCAACAGAAACCCCAAGCTCTAGTTCCTTCTGAGACCTCAGAGCTTATACCAGGTGCTCTTAGCCACAGGGAAATGGCTCCTGGAGGGACTCAGTGATCAATGCAGACCGTAGTCTCAGTGTGCAGCTGCCCCACCTCATTCCAGGGACAACACAGGAGGACCCACTTCTGTTTTATTAAAGAAGGAGGATTTTTTCAAAAGTCAATTTTGCTACAAGGTGCTGTGAAAGAGCAGAGATTACTTATGCATACCCTTTGCTCCTCAAGAATCTTACGATCTATTAGATACATGGAGACAATCCATTTTATTACCAGGAAGAATGAAATAAGAATTTAAGATGGATTCAAGCAAACCTCTGCAGGGACAAAGAAGAAAGAGTGGTTCATTCTTTCACTACTAACACGTGTGTGGAGCATCTACTCAGGGCCCTGAACTAAGTGTTTTAACACAGGAAGTAGCAAAGAATTGTTCGCTCCCAATTTCTTGGCTTGATTGCCTAGAAAACTAGAGCACTTAATAATTTTTGTTGAGCCTGGAAATATAGTTATCTTCTTTTTAAAATATGAGTAGCCATCGCTAGACATTGAGAATGTTCAAATCTAAGCTTCATAGTTACATAGTTGTACATATATGGCCAGACGTATTCATAAAGGCTGAGGCAAAGTAGAAATCATGGATGCAACTTTGCATGTGACCAGATTTTTCTGGTTGTGAGTTCTCTGTTGGGAATTTTGTGTCCAATAAAATATAAAGCCCTTTGGCACATATACACCATGGAATACTATGCAGCCATAAAAAAGGATGAGTTCATGTCCTTTGTAGGGACATGGATAAAGCTGGAAACCATCATGAACAAACTATCGCAAGGACAGAAAACCAAACACTGCATATTCTCACTCATAGGTGGGAACTGAACAATGAGAACACTTGAACACAGGATGGGGAATATCACACACCAGGGCCTGTCGGGATGGGGGAAGAGGGGAGGGATAGCGTTAGGAGATATATCTAATGTAAATGACGAGTTAATGGGTGCAGAACACCAACATGGCACATGTATACATATGTAACAAACCTGCACGTTGCACACGTGTACCCTAGAACTTAAAGTATGATAATAATAATAATAAATAATAATAAAAAATATAAAGCTCCTTGGAATCATGGAAATGTAGAGACCCAGAAACTTAGAAGTCATGCAGGAAAACCCATTCATTTCACAGATGATTACATTAAAATGTGATTACTACTCCAATCACATTACACTGTTGTATTTTTTGATACTATTTATCACTATTTACAAACATGTTTATTGATAAAAGGTGAAGATGAAAGGCTGTTTTTCCTTCAAAATGTGCCCAAGTTATTTGTTGTTACCTAAAGGAACTCACATATCTCTCTTGGCCATTTTACCCAGTCCTTTGTCCCACCCCTTCTAATTCCAGGGAATGCCCTAGAATAGTATCATTAGGCAATATTAGTAATATTATTATAGATATATCTGGCTCAAAGCCATTTCAAGGCTCTGTAGTTCCAAGGGGTGAGCTTATTGTTTTGGTGTCCACATTTGGACTCCCTTTATTTTAGATCCTCTTCCTACCAGTGGCCAAGACAACGCTGGGGGACTGGGACTGTTCCTGCTTAGGGGAAGACCTGGCCATCTCTCTTTGGCTGTGACCTTCACACCCTTTTCTGCTTTCTGATTGGTCCTTTCCAAATATCTGGGGAGGTCATATGGTGGTGTCTAGATGCCTCTTCCTGCATGGGGAGAGGAGCCCTTTCTTTCTATGCAAGGAAATCAGAGAGAGGCTGTTGTTCTGCCTTGTCTAGGCTGAAGAAATTTTCCTGACTCTGCACCATCTGTCTCACTTTCCAAAGTTTGCCGATCTAACTAAAACTTTGACATCAATGCCTCTGTTATACATATGGATCCCTCCAGAACCTCAAAAGATGATAGGTGGCAGTTGAGGGAAGGATTATATCTCCTATATGTCCTTTCTCTCACACACACACATTTATCTGTAGCTATCTCCTGTATGTATTATTGCCTACTTTTCTATGGTTTTCATAATGCTTGATAACTGGCAGAATCACCTACTCAGTCATTCAATTGGAGATATTCATTCATTCAGAAATAAGTTTACATAGGAGCCAACAAGGTTGCTTGCAAATCCAGTTACAGATTAAGTCCACTGGTTCTCTTCCCTTAACATCTCTGTGCTCTATTTCCATCTCTCTGTCTCCACTGCTACTGCCTTCATCTGGCTTTCATTAACTCTTCTCTTCTTTATTCCTCTGCCAGGCTTCCTTATTCTAATCTGTCATGGAGATGGCCAAGGACAATCTTTCTAAGCATGATTCCTTTCACTAACTCCAAATGCGCCTGGTAAACCAGACAGGATGGAGAACACATGCTTTCATGGGTTATTCAAGACTCTTCCAGATTTAACCCATGCTCTCCTCTCCTTTGGGACCTCTTACCACCCTGATCAAGTTGCCTATGTCTCGACTACACTCATCAACCTGCAGTTCCCAATTCAACAGGTGGGTTCACACCTCCATTCCCCTGTTTACTCTGTAACTTCTGAAGAGAATTTCCATTGCCACCTGTTTGCATTTCAAGGTTCACCTATAGTGTCACTTCCTTTCTAAAGCCTCTTGTCCTCTTCTCTCTCAAGCAGATTTGACCATTTTCTGTAGAGACTACTATGGGGGAATTCTATTGACAGGGCTTGCAAAACCACTTATTACTCCCCCTTGTCAATGTCCACACTGGATCTAGGCCCTATTAGTTCAGGTGTCTATTTTATTTATCTCTGTATTTTTCCCATTCCTATGGTGTAAATATGTCTCCCCCAAAGTGTATAAGATAAAATCCTAACCCCCAAGGTGATGGTTTTAGGAGGTGGAGCCTTTTGAGATGTGATTTAGTCATGAGGGTGGAGTCCCCACGATTGGGATTAGTCTCCTTATAAAGGAGACTCCAGACAGCTGCCTTGCCCCTTCCTCCATGTGAGGACACAGTGAGAAGACACTGTCTATGGAGAATGAGCTCTCACCAGACATCAAATTGGCTGACACCTTGATCTTGGACTTCCCAGCCTCCAGAAATGAGAAATGAATATCTGTTGTTTACAAGCCACTAAGTAGATGGTATTTTGTTATAGCAGCTCAAATGGACTAAGACACCTTCCTAGCACAAGGCCCTCACACGTGGAAGGCACACAGTAAATGCATGTTCAGTTAGGTAAGGTCCATGAATTGGACTGGCCATTATCACACAATCCACAAGTTTTGACAGGTGAGACCAGTTCTCATTCTTCCTCCTTCTCTGCTTCTCCTCATGCTCAGTTTATTCCCTTCCTAGCCCCTGAAGCCAATTTTAGAACAAAAACCTGATTTTCAGACATCTCTCTCTTCCTCTGTTAACAATGGCTTTATTGTATTTCAAATAAAATCTAACTCCTTATTAGTTAGGAATGTTCGTATCTAAACTTTTGCCAGTCTCGTAGCTTTATGTACATGGCTAGACATATTTATCAAGGCATTATAGAAAATACAGGTGATAATTTGTACATGACCAAATTTACCTCCTTAGTTTGATCTACAAAGTCCTATATGATTTGGTTTCTGACTTCTGTTACTTTATCTGGGCCACTCACCACTTCCTCACCACATTCCAGCACCCTGTTCTTCTTTTATCTCAAACACACCAAACTCAATCCTCCTGTCAGGCCTTTTGCACTGGGTGTTCCCTTTCTCTGGGATGCTCCCTGCCTCCCTCTGCTCAGTTTGTATCATGCGACATTCTAATAATTCAGGGCTAAGCAAAAATGCCACTTCTCAGAGGAGAAATTCCTGATAACTTCACCCCTACTCCAATTATTTTTGGTACCACTTATCACTATTTATAAACAAGATGTTTATTGATTTATTCCCTTGCATATTGTCTTGTTTCTGTGGACAAGAATGTAATAATGACACTTACATAGCTCACATTACATGCTGGCCATTGTTCTAAGTGCTTTCATGTGTATTGCCCACTTAGAGCAATGAGCCCATAAGGAAAGATCCCAGGCAGAGAGGGGTTGAGTAATTTGTCCAACGTCTCAGTCCTCTTAATCACTGTGCTGTGCTGTGCTGCTCAATGTGTGGGTGTGGATCTTACGGATTGTGTTCACTACCATATTTTGGTTCTAAAAGGATATTGTTTTTATCCTTATGATCCAGGAAATGAATGAGTGAATACATGAAAACAGTATTGAATATGCTGCCTCTCCTTATTTTACGAGATGTTGGTATTGCATTTCAGTGGAAGAAGTTATAAAGAGGTAAAGTGAAATGCTTTTTGGTTTAAGTAAATTATCTTTATTCTAATTCTCTGGATATAGTTTTCTAGACAGAAATCTGAAATCACTCTACCGCACAACAACAACAACAACAACAACAGCGACAACAACAACAACAGTCTTTGTTTAAGCTAGAATAGCAGTGAAAGGTTCACTCTATTCTTGGGAAGACATAAAACTTCACTTGCTATGCTCCATAAAGTATCCAGAATAATTCTATGCATAGCCATTAAAGAACTCTATAAAAGGCACTGAATGTTGAGATCACTCAAGCAATCTGATTGCTTAATTAAATGTCTAGAAATGCTCAATATGTACCAATTGAAACTGTATCACCCATAAAGAAGAGTGACATGCTTTCTCTTTTTCTTTTAATTTTTGGTTTATAATAGCAATAACGACGTTGGGTATGGGCATTTCCTGGAGATTAATGACTGGCTAGGCTTTATGGCCCGGACTGCTTCTCCAGTGGACAATCAACTCCTCCCCACTTGTCGTTTATCCCCTGAAAAGCACCACACAGCTCTCTCTGGTTTGCTAAGGAATGTCAGTATTTGTCAAAGCTCGGGGTGGGGGTTGGTTTGTGAATAGTGATTTGTGGATTCTTGGAAACTCTGTGGCAATATTGACATCTCCAAAGAAGACAGGTTGCTGACTAACCTCAGAGGTGGCCTTTGATACACTCAGTGTATACACAAGAGCTTGCTTTCTTCCACTGAACATTTCAGTGTGATGGTTTAAAGGAGCTTACAATGAATTTTTCTGCTGTCGAAGCTTTGTTCTTTTGTCTTCTGCTATGTGATTTTCTTAAACCCATGTATGGACATAAAATGCTTTGAAATCATAGAAAAAAGCCTCTTTTGAAGTCAAAGATGTTGATGGCTGCATCTAAGGAAATGGTTCTGAATACGTATAGGAGAATACAAGCAAGTCAAGTTTCCTTCACCCCATCTTGGCAAGGCTAGGAGTGCTGGAAAATCTACAACTGGTTACAATTTTAATTGTGATTCTTTGCTTGTTAATTGCCAAAAGAGAGACTTAATTTAAAACATGATCACTCTCTCTCCAGTTCCAGAATGTCAACGTGGCATATATTTAGCTACTCCTTCCCATTTGTCAACAGCAGTGTCACAGTTTTGTAAGCCTGTGTTGTAAGTATGGCCTTGAGTTTTGTCTACGGTAATAATGATATTAGCACCAAACATTTGAATAGTGCTTTAGAATTTACAGAATGCTTTTTAGGGGCACATGATCAATCTTGTTTTCCAGAAGAGGAAGCTGTTCTGAGAGATAGTGACTTGCCCAAAATCATATGTTCTATAAGTAGAGGAGGTATTCCACATTTTCTGATTCTAAATTCAGTCTTTTCTCAGGTCTTCCTATTTCCTATCTTTCAAAGAGAGCTCATCATACACTTTTTTTTAATACCTTAAATAATTTCTTTTTTTCTATGTGAGAGCAGGTGACGGGCCTTAAACAATAACAGTTGCTACTGTTTATTGTTAACTATGGACACACATTTCACATATATTATTTCATTTTATCTTCACAGTTCAGTGAGGCAGGAACTATTACCATATTACAGGGGAGAAGACTGGTTCAACAAGGTCACATATTCTAGTGGACTCAGGCTCTGTAGATGAGTCTCTAAAATCCATAATCTTTTGGCTGTGCTGTCATGCTATTCAATAAAGACTATCCTCTGTGGGAATTTGATGGTTTGGTAATTTTATTTCTGTTGCTTAATATGAAATATGGCTGTTTAGTGAGTCAAGAATGAAACTTTTGAGAGCTCAGGACCAATAATACTGTTGACCGCAACAAGATGAAAATATCCCACCCGAATGGTAGCCAGAGTGGAGCTCTCTTTAGAGGTGGTATGGGGTGGGCTTTGGCATTCCTCTTGATTATGACAGGAATAGTTAATCTGACAAATATCTTCATTTTTAAAAATTTTTCCTAATTGTGACATCAAGTGGTATATATATATATATATATATACACACACACACACATATACACACACATATATACACGCACACATATATATACACACACACACACATATATATTTCAAGTGATATATATACCAGGTGGTTGGTTGTTGTATCATGGGACAGACATTTGCAGGTTTTGTGATTGCCAGGCTTAAACCTTAGGGGGACGTAGTTTAAAGACCCACTGGACTACTAGGAACTAGATGAATCTTTTACTTCATCCCTCACATTCTTTGGAGTAAGGAAACTAAAACCTAGGAAGGCTAGATTACTTGTTCAAAGTCTTTAAGCAAGTATTGGTTTCATTTTGTTTCCTGGAGATAAGTGATTGATGAGTTTTGTAGCTGCTCTGGGAATTATATTTGTACTGTAGAGAATGAGATAGACCCAGGCCCTGCCCTTGGAGAGCTTAGCGTGTAAAGTCAGAGATTAGAATCTTTCTTTTAGCATAATTCAATAATCAACTAAACATGCTACTCTTTTTTTTTTTTTTTGAGACAAAATCTCACTCTGTTGCCCAGGCTAGAGTGCAGTGGTGCCATCTTGGCTCACTGCAACCTCTGCCTCCCGGGTTCAAGTGATTATCCTGCCTCAGCCTCCTGAGTAGCTGGGACTACAGGCATCTGCCACCACGCCCGGCTCAGTTTTTGTATTTTTAGTAGAGACGGGTTTCATCATGTTAGCCAGGATGGTCTCTATCTCCTGACCTTGTGATCCACCCACCTCAGCCTCCCAGAGTGCTGGGATTACAGGCCTGAGCCAAGGTGCCCTGACCATGTTACTGATTTTAAAGCTATGCTCATGTCTTCGCTCACTCTGAGTCCTTGCTGGTCAGGTATGTATCAACATATTCTTGTGATGCATCACCTGGGATGTCAGCTACACACAGGCGATAGCCAGGAAGTTTCCCTTTTAACCTGATGAATTGGAGTGGGGTAAGACACAGACCTTGAAGGTGCTCTTCACATACTTCTGGGCTGGAATTAGGCCTGGGCAACTTGGTGCCTCCCTAATGCTTCCTTTTCCCTTAGAGCTCGACTCTAGTGCTGATCTCCTGCGGAGGGATAAGAAAGCGACGGGATCACTGCTTCCTTTGAAGGCTTCACTCCCCATTTCCTCCCTCCTCTGCTTGTCTCCTCCTTTTCAGGGAGTTTCATTCTGTGATGGTCCCACTGGGCCATTTTGTTCTTCGGGTGTCCCTGACAGACATCAGAGCTCCCCCTGAAGGTTAAAGCGAGGAACAGGGCAATATGGTCAAAACTGCATCCAGCAAGGATTGAAGATCTTGAGAAATGAGATTGTTTTGTCAGTTTTTCAAGTTGTTCATTTATATGATTCTATTACACAGCCTCAGGAGAAAACAAAAATAAAAGCAAACAAAAACAAAATTAAAAAATAGCACCTTGGAACTTCAGAGTCCACGGTAATTTATTTTCTCCGAAGAGCTTTCTCCTGTGGTTTCTCACTCTGGAGAACTTGATTTGCCATCAATATTTAAGATGAAAATAAAGTAGTTCTTCAAAAATGAAGATCACTTAAAACACAGTGCTACTTAAATGTCAAGAAGCCATTATGTTTAATAGCATTTTTTAAACTATTAAAGTTGAGTGGTTACTTTTTATTTTGCATTTAGTCACTCATGGGAGACATTTATTTAGTCTTCTATGCTACAAATAGTGATGATGTTAGTAGAGAAAATTCTCATTCTGAATAATGGTCTCATTTATATCATATCTCTTAGTAGAAAATATTCATATCTTACCAAGGAATGAAAATGTACGAACTGTTAAAAGAGTGAGAATACTGTGAAAATGATGACCTTAAGGCTATAGAATTATGAAATCAAAAAATGTGATAATTAGTTTGTGTTGGTGAAATGGCATATACTGTGTATGTGTTTTAACCACCTTTAGGGGAATGGGCAACCTTAAAAACAAATAAAAAGATCTTAAAATTTCTTGTCAATAAATTTAGAATACAATACCATCCAGGCCCCTTCCATAATATAACCAAACACACAAGAGCTGAAAAGAAAATATGGAATATAAATATAAATGAGATTCTTTCACTCTTGTGTGTTAATTTATGAAGCAATTTTTAAATAGCCATTTTTCTTTTTTTTTTTTCAGAACTCCTTTATTTTCATTTTAAACATTTGTGGTAAATCAAGCTCTCCAGAGACAGTGCCTGGTAGTTACTTAAGAAAAATATTTAGTAATTCTGTGGAAATCTTGCAACCTTTTCTTTAACTTTTCAGTCTCCTATCAGATGCATTAAATTCTTGACGATAGCTCTAAACTAGAGAAAAATTGCAAATTCTATACAAAAATGGCATTATCTTTTGAATCTTTGTTTTTTGTGAGTACAAATCAGAAATGTAGAATGTGTTGAGGACACAGGAGAGGGTACGGATGTGTGCTGCGGGGAGCTAAAACATGCAATTCTTATGTAGACAGCATCTGATCCTTTAACATTTGTGATTCCGAAGTCCCCTGATCCTGGGTCTCATGTGGATGATAACCTTTAATGAAAAAGGCCACCACTTATGGAGTGTCTACTGTATGTTGCATATTTACCAATTTGGTCAATTAAGATTTTTTTGGGTGTAACTGATGGAAAAATCAAGTAAGAATTGACTCTTCCAGTATTTAAACAATACCACCTGGAGTTGGCGTTCCTCCACTTCTCAGCTGTTTCTTTATGTTGTTAGATGTAACCATGCAGTCAGGGCAACATTTCTTAACCTCAGCTCTATTGCCATTTTGGGACAGAAAATTCTTTGTTGTTGGGGGCCATCCTGTGCATTGTAGAATATTTAGCACCACCCCAGTCTCTATCTTATTAGGTGAGAATAGCAGCTTTCTCAGAGTTATGACAACCAAAAATGTTCCCACATATTGCCAAATGTCCCCTGCTGGTCATTGAGAGCCACCAGAACCACTGGAATAAATTAACATGGCGCCAGGTGCTCTTGAAGCTGTATCTTTTCTGATTCAGAACCAGCAGAGAAAGACTTCTGTCCCAGAATTCTCAGGGAAAAACATTCTGAGATTCACTCTTATTGGACCTACTCAGGAAGGTGGCCCACCCTCGAAGCAGTTGCCTTTAAGTCACCCCTGAAGCCAGCTGAGATTGGTAGGCCCAAGCCATGTGCTTCACCCTAGGGATGGGAATGGAGCACCAGTCATACCATGTAGATGAGAGATGGGTAGAGAGAGACTATCACCCAGTGAAAACCAAGGGAACAGCTGCAAGAGGGGTGGAAGCTGGGTGAGGCAAACAGCAAATGTCTACTTGCAGAAAAATGACCTCATTTAATTTCACCGTAAGTGAGGCACAGAGAGAATAAGTAAATTGCCTAAAGTCATACAGCCAATGCATGGTCAGATATACAATGGTTTTATTATATGAATCAATGGGAAACAACGCCTTTCTTTCTACAATCATAGAGCTGTCAAGAGTTAACAAATTCTTCATGTCCAGGTGTATTTGCAGTGCCTTTCTGAAGCAGACAGAGTAGGGTATCTGCTCTCAGTAGCCTGACTTAAAAATTAAAATATATTTTTCCCCAGTTACAATATCATAAGTGGTCAAACGGTATATTTATAATACTGCCATGTTAGTATTAACACCTACTTCTGATTCATTATTAGTTAAATAGGCTTATTTGCTAATTTAGAAAACCAGTCATAATGAATGAAATTGTTTCTATCAAAAAATGCATTCTGAATACTAAACTGTCAGCTTACCAATGAACTTCTGGAAAATGCAGTACATTTCTAAGCTAGGGCTTGCATGTATTATGAAGCCGACACTGTACTTTTAGGTGATTCATTTCTTCTAGGAGACTTGAATTATTTGTTCAAAGTTTCAAGTCACTGGTTGAATTTCTAATAATAATGAAATTTACACAAGTTCCCATGTTACAGACCAGAAAATGACCCAAATCTAAGAATACATGAAACAATGAGAAGTTGCACAATGAGCTCCAGGGATCTACCTGTCACTTGCCACCTATATTCCATTTTTAATCAAAGATCTTTGTTATGGACAGGTTATAAGTCACTATATCTTAAGAGATTTCAACTCAATATTGAGCTCAAAGTTGATTTACTTACATTAGGCAGAAAGGAAACATGATTGTTTTTACTTGTGAAATGCATTGGCTTCATTTTAAAGCTGCCCAAAGTCCTAAAAGCAGAGAGAGAGGAAGAGAGATCCCTGCCCTTCCCGAGGTTAGAATTTTGGACTTGTCTTTGGAAGTGCAGTACTTGTTATAAAATTTTCTTACCTGTCTCCCACTCACATCTTCAACAATTTAACAAATTCCCTTTAAGTAGGCTGCCATTTTACACTGTTGCCATCTACTTGTCAACTTTTAAGCTACTCTTTTGCATAAGGTGATGTTAATGAGCAGGGAAATCCCATTGCTTAAATTTAGTGAAACTTTAACTCACTCAAGCGGCCTCTTTGGTGAGTTATTATCTTTAAGAGATGATGTGAAAATATCTATTTAAAATAAGATTAAGAGCATTACTGCAGTAACTTTTACTTTTAAAAACGGGTACCTTTGGAAACACATTTATATCAAGAATGTTCAAGAATTGCAGAAAACAGCTGCACAGTCTTGAGAAAAATAGCTTTAGCTTTCTATAATTTTTGCACTGTTTAAGGACTGCACTAAAGGAATTTGAAATCAAGATGATTGACATTATGCTTTTCTTTAATGCTGCAGACATGGGCTTAAAAAAAAAAAGTACTCCGCACGCAAAACATAATTGCTCTCTGCTTCTGCAAAGGGTTCCCTTCAATATAATTGCATTTTCCTGATATAACTGATTAAAATAAATTAAATGAGCCACTCACTTATTCTTCCAGTTTGCAAACTTTGAAATTTTTAACAGGGTTTTTATACAGGCATACACTGTGCAACTCTACATACTATTTAGTAAAGTGTATTATAAGTGCACTTTTGAAAACCTAGATAACAAGTTCTTAATAAAAAGAAAAGATGACACAATGTCTAGCCCAGGGGCCATCAAGTAAATCTCTTTTGATGCCTTTTCAAGACAGCTGGTTCTTACCAGCTTTGTCTAGGCCCTCTCTAAGATGGGAGCTGCCTTCGGTGAAATTTATATTTCCTCTGATTTGTTTGCATCACCATTTGGTAAGTGTTGATGAAGAAGAAGCAAAGTTCTTGGGATGGGCTTCCATTTCCATGTTCTTTCATGATCCTTAGCTTTACTATTAAAAAAATATGTATCTGTATCTATATGTATGTGTGTATATTACATTATTAATTATGTATATGTGTATGTTTTACAAAGATGGGCTTGTTTTGAGGCTTTTTATAAAGAAGTCCCAACTAAGCTTTCTTGTGATTTACACATTTATGAACACATGTATTATTTTAGTGGTAAATCGATGTCATTTGCACTACAGAAAATATATCAGAGCTTATAAATATGTTGCAAAATAATGGCTACTTGGCTTAAAGTAACTTACTGAGTATGTGGCAGTTGTTAGAAAAAAAGAGTTCATGCATTAGTCAATGGAACGACTGCAGAGTGACTATAAACCAAAATGGGAAGGGAGAATACAGAGAATAGAAATCGTGGTAGAAGACAGAGTGGCAGACGAAATATTGGAAATAATCTACTCATTTTCAGTTTTCTTTCTAAATAACATCATATCTCACTGTGTCTGTTGTCACCAGGTGTTATAAACCTTAAATATGTGGGTTTTTTTTTGTTTTGTTTTGTTTTTGGTTTTTTTTCTCTGAGAAATTTTGAGGGAGTGAAGGAGACTGAGCTCCTCAAGTCTTTTAAACATTCTGGTCAGGTTTCCTCCAGGGGCTTGCTGCTGGAAGAATGTCTTATGGGTAAATTTCCACTCTCTCAGCGGGGAGTGTTTTGCATGAACTGACTCCCAGGAGAATATGTTATTCCATACAACAAAGCCCGGGCAGTGACTCATATTAAACTGACCAGGATGGGGGAGGGGAAACGTTGACCTGGAGGGAGTTGAGGGGAGGGTAGAGGACACAATTTACTTTCTAAAAACTGACTACAGCTCTCTGGGAAATGAGAAAGCTCTGAGGTTTCTGTGTTTCCTTGTGATGTCTTTGTATAAAAAGTATTTGCAACATGTCATAAGAATTTTCTAAGACAAAATGAAGATTCTCAGTCAAGGGAAGAAAACCCAAGACTTTCTGAGACAAAAAGTAAGGAAACTGTCTTTCTCACCTGCAGTTGTTAGTGATAATATCAGCCATAATTGATAGGATGGACATGGCTAATTTAATAAAGCCAGTTACTGCTCAGCACCAGAAACAAGACTCATAAAGATACTGATTTTAAAGGAAAGCCATTTCTTGCCTGGATTTGCATGTTTCAGTGCGACACAACGTAAACATGGATTCCTCTCACATTAGCTAAAATAACTTGAATCTCCAATACCTTTCCTTTTTAAAAAGGTTAGCGACTCCCTGACTATTACTGCCCTGATGTTTTCTATTGTTAGAGGGCTGCTTCTTGATAAAAATGATACAGCTTTGCAATTCGATCCTTTTAATTATCTTTTTTATTATTACAACATGCACCAGGGGCCTAAACTTCCGAGAATTTATTGATAAGACCGTCTTCCACTTGTACGGCCCCATTTTATTGCTGTTTTTATAATGGTTTCTAACTAATAAAATGTTATCTTATTCATTTTGTTTATGTGTAATAAATCAGAAGCCTTTCCCCTTCTTCGGCTAGGCAGATATGGGTGTGCACCGTTTGGGGAGATTGTCTCAATATGTTAAACCAATGATGTCTTTTGCATACAAATAGAAATTAGTACAAGAGCATTTCATTAAGGAAAGTATCACTGTTCTGCATGACCTAGGGACAATTAATATTCTAAATACAAAATCATGTGACTTGGGGTTTTGCCTCTTTCCAGCAACCAAAGCTGTGAAAAGCTGTCTGGAATAAAGCTTAGGTTTCTTCTTCATTTCTATGAGCAATATTATTTCCTTGATGAAGAAAATAGATACAATGGAAAAAAGCGTGTGCAGTTCTTAGGCAGCTTTATATCCTGGATGTTATATTCATTCAACAGATATTTATTAAACCCTTGAGATGTGTCAGACACTGTGGTAGGTGCAGGAGTGAACAAGAGACATGGTTCCTGCCCCCAGACAGCTTATATTTTTATGGGGGGAAACAGATACCAAACAAATGATTATGTCAATGAATATGTAATTTCAATTATGATCAGGATTGGGAAGGAAAAGCTCAGGAAATGGAGACAGTATGTCGCATTAGGATTCATTCACTCATTCAAAGGACTTTTCATTTTCTTGCTTTATTCAAAGACAAGGAAGGCACCGCTGCAGCCTGGTGAGGGAGGCTTGCCCTTGCAGGCTGTCTCATGGGGTCCCCTGAGGCACTGAGGAGCAGTTCACCCAAAGAAGCAGGCAGGACATTGTGCTGAGAGGAGGAGCTGCCATGTTATCTGAGAGCCGAAAAGTTTTCCGGGCACAAGACCACATGGGCAAAGGCAAGGGGAAGGGCAGGGCATGCTTTCAGAGGAGAGTGAATAGTTCTAGGAAACCAGGGGAGGGGACCTGCAAGGTTTGGAAGTGAGCCTGGAAAATCAGGCTGAAGGCAAGTGGTGAAGAACGTTGTGTGCTTTGCTGAGACATTCGGACTTTATTCTGAGAGCTGTGGGGGGTCCTCGTAGGAATTTAAAGAGGGAGGTCATAGTGGACATATTCAGTGACCGATAGAGCATCCATCTGTCCATTTTGCCTTCCTGAGAGTAGTTCCACTTATTTACAGCTAGCTACCCATCTCCCAATAGCCCATATGCTCCAGGGGAAGTTGAACCAACCTCCAACTACAGGGCTTGACCCTATTAAGGATCATCAGAACCCCCTTAATATTACTTAGTAGCCCTCTTAATACTTCTCTGGACCTGACTGAACTGGCCATTTTGGCTGAGGCCAATCAGCTCATGACTTCGCTTTGGCTACAGGACCCAATTTAGGAATAAGTATATGACCAATTCCTGCCAGTTAGATGCAAACGGGGGATCCGTGGGAAAATTCTGGGAGAGCAATTTCGTTTCTCTTAACAGAGCCATTGAACAAGATGCCTTTTCTTCTTATGAAAGCCAAGGGGGTACAGATGTGGAGCCCAGATTGCTATAACCAGCATGCTGTCTGGTTGCCGACCTCAAGCTGAAGCTCTCACCCCCAGTACAGTACAGTTTGCATGGTTTTGTATGCCCCTGACGTGATCCTAGGTAGGGTACACAATGGAGATAGTCATTGTAAATACCTCATAGGAGGCTTGGCATGGTGCTTGGCTCATGGTAAGTGCATAATAAATGTTAATTATTTTTATTCATTCATTAAATACTTAGAGTCTGCTATATCCAGGCACCATGCTAAGTACTAAGGATAGAGAGTAAGCAAGAAAGACACAATCCTTGCCCTCAAGGAATTTGCAGGTTATGACTTATCTTTTATTTGTCACTTGCATGGATTTTATTATTTTCCATATTGTAGTTAGCGACTGACATGTACTTTACTCACGTTCATGTCCACCCATGGTGCTTAAGATGGTGGCTTATAGGTGGTGGGAACTCACTGAATGTCTGCTGAAAGGAAATGCCAAAATAAACGTATCATATGCCTTGTAAGTGCAAACCCTGAGCCAAGCCACAGTAGCAATACTCATGGAGAGTCTGTGTAGTTTAGTGGTTAGAGGAACTGGTATTGGTTTCAGAAAGGTTTTCCTTTAAATTCTGGCTCTGACGCTCAATAGCTGTGTAAACCTGAGCATGTTACTCTTTCCTTGTCCTTAATATGATAATACCTGTCTCATTAGGGGTGTTATGAGGGATTAAATGAGATGGAAATTATATATATTAAATATTATACATAGTGCATTGCCTAGAAGTACACAATATATTATATATTGTACATAGTGCATTGCCTGGAAGAAAGTCACCTCAATAAATTACAGTTCTTTGTTATTTTTTAACAAGGTGAAGTTGGGGTATTTCACTGACATGAAATATTCACTTTGTATTCATTTGGGTATTTTATTTTAACAAACTTTAGTCATTTTGGTTCCCCAGCTTCTGGATACTTTCCTATTTGAGCAGAAGCCCAAGGAGGGGGCAAGTATTTCCTATCTCTACTGGCTAACAGCTAGATCCAGGGCCAAAACTTGAGTGTGAATAAGAAGAAGTTTCTGTCTAGGACTTTGAATAATGAGAGAATGATGTGAAGACATAGAGACTGTTAGACATTATCCATGGCATTTATGCTGGACTCAGGAGATCACTGGTGTAGAGTGAATGTCCAGGGCAATTGAATCTAGCAGGATGGAATGGGTCGGGAGGGAGCACATAGCCAGTAGTGATGGGGCAGGGTCCTGGCTGTACTCACAGACTCTTGAGCCTAGTTCCTCTGCCTTCAGATCCATTCCTTGAATGTCCCAACACCATTTATTCATTCCCTTCCTGTGTAAATCAACCAGAGTTACTTTCTGTTGTTTGCCACCAGTGACCTTAGTTGCATTTGTGATTGCATAAATGCATCTAACATTTGCATTCTATGAAATGTGAGAACTTCTAAACCAGAAATTCAGATTTTGTACTTTTATGGCATTAATGGAATACCTTATGAGTTACTGAAGGTTATTTGTGTTATTAAAAAGTAAACTTGAAAAAAATCAATATGAAATCTTCTCACTTACTCTTTCTAAACCATTAAAAGCCAGATACCCAGCTGTGAGGCTACCATATAAAAATAACATTATTTTATATTTCTTGAGCTTGGCTGAAATCCAGACATGATGCTGCTCAGATAATGTTATTTTCAATGTGTCATCTTATTTCGTGGCAATCTTCACTGTATGTGTAACTCAAGAAAATATTGACTACAAGCCAATCCATGGGCCAAAACCTTAAATCTAAAACTCTGTCCCAACTTTTTACTTTAGCTCACTTTTTACTTTTGAAATGCAGTCTTTGTAATAGGCATTGTCTCAGTTTTAGAGGGGGGATCTTCTGTCAACAATATTTAGATCAGTTGTAGTTAAAACTTTTTATTTTTCTCTTATCTGGAAGGTGATTTTAATAGAAGATTCTCTTTGAATAAACCCAGAGTTCAGAGGCTACATGATTTTTATGGTACTGTTCTCAGGGAAGATTGGAGCCTTTTATTGCTCATGGTCTCTTCTGTGTTAAACAATATACAGAGCAAGATAGAAACAGTGTTGAATTCATGGACAAAAACAAATTAAACAAATTAAACAAATTTGAGAGGAGAAAAAGGGGAATCATGGCAGACAGGAAGCAGGACTAGATTGCAGCTCTGACTCGGATGGACAGAGCAGTGTATGGAGGCTCTCATCACGAATTTTAGCTCCAGAACGACTGCAGGAATAAACTAGGAAACCCGAGAGGGCCCACCGACCCTCTGAAGGAAGCGGGTTGCTCCCGCAGGACCCAGGAGACACTGCAAATATGCTAAGTGCCCAAACTGCGGAAGTGGGAAAGGGAGATTGTCTACCTCTAAACACACACTCCCACTGGGGAAACTGAAGGTCTAGATTACGGGAGAAGATTTTGACCTTATCTGGAGCTCAGTCAATTTAGAGAGCCAAGGGAGGTACGGAAGTGGAGGAAGCAGTGGAAAAGGCCCTGTGAGCTCTCTGGGTCCCCAAGCTGGTCGTTCCTGCCTGACTTCACAGGAATCCTTTGGGAGGGCTGCCAGAGGCACTGGAGAAAGGCCACAAGGAGAAGGAAATCTCTGGCTGAACATAGTAACAATTTGAACTGATTAAGAAGCCTCCTGGCCAGAACTTGGGGAAGGGTGTGAATCTGGAATGCAGATTCCACTGACTGGGGAAGAAGGAAATCCATACTTGCTTTCACAGCTGGGAGGCAGGTAACCTGGGGCAAGTTCATAGCCCTGCTCACCCACTGCCTGGAAATAGACTTGGTGTGGTTGGGGGTGTATAGTGGGAGTGAGACTGGCACTCTGGGTTGCATGGGAGCTGGGTAAGGTCTGTGACTGCTGGCTAGCCCCCACTTCCCTGACAATCTGCATGACACAGTAGAGATAGCCACAATCCTCCTAGGAACATAACTCCATTGATCTGGGAACCTCACCCCCATCCCCCACATAGCTGCAGTAAGGTCCACCCAAGGAGAGTCTGAGCTCAGAAAAGCCTAGGCCTGCCCCCACCCCGTGGTCCTTCCGTACTCATCCTAGTAACTAAGACAAAGGGCATACACACTTGGGAGTTCTAGGGCCTCACCTACCATCTGTTTCTCTCCACACTACCACAGCTGATGCTCTCTGGAAAGCACCACCTCCTGGCAGGAGGCCAACCAGCACAAAAATAGTGCATTAAACCACCAAAGCTAAGAACCCACACAGAGTCCATTTTACCCCCCTGCAACCTCCACTGGAATAGGCGCTGGCATCCATGACTGAGAGACCCACAGATGTTTCACATCACAGGACTCTGTACAGACAGCCCCCAGTACTAGCCCAGAGCCTGGTAGACTCCCTGGGTGGCTAGATCCAGAAGAAAGATAATAATCACTACAGCTCAGTTCTCAGGAAGCCACATTCATAGGAAAAGGGGGAGAGTACTACATCAAGGAACACCTCATGGGACAAAAGAATCTGAACAAAAGCCTTCAGCCTTAGACTTCCCTCTGACAGAGGCTACCCAAAGGAGAAGGAACCAGAAAACCAACTCTGATAATATGACAAAGCAGGGCTTTTAAACACCCCACAAAAAAAACACACTAGCTCACCAGCAGTGGATCCAAACCAAGAAGAAATCCCTGGTTTACCTGAAAAAGAATTCAGGAGGTTAGTTATTAGATAATCAAGGAGGCACCAGAGAAAGGTGAAACCCAACATAAAGAAATCAAGAAAATGATGCAAGGTGAAGGGAGAAATATTCAGTGACATAGCTAACATAAATAAAAAACAATCAAAACTTCAGGAAATAATGGACACACTTATAGAAATGCAAAATGCTCTGGAAAGTCTCAGCAATAGAATTGAACAAGTAGAAGAAAGCAATTCATAGCTTGAAGACAAGGTCTTTGAATTAACCCAATCTAACAAAAACAAGGAAAAAAGAAAAAAAATGTGAACAAGGCCTCCAAGAAGCCTGGGATTATGTTAAGTGACCAAACCTAAGAATAATTGGCATTCCTGAGGAAGAAGAGAAATACAAAAGTTTGGAAAACATATTTAGGGGAATAATTGAGGAAAACTTCCTTGGCCTTGCTAGAGACCTAGGCATCCAAATACAAGAAGCACAAAGAACACCTGGGAAATTCATTGCAAAAAGATCATCACCTAGGCACATTGTCATCAGGTTATCTAAAGGTAAGATGAAGGAAAGAAGTTTAAGAGTTGTGAGGCAAAAGCACCAGGTAACCTATAAAGGAAAACCTATCAGATTATCACAGATTTCTCAGCAGAAGCCCTACAAACTGGAAGAGATTTGTGACCCTACCTTCAGCTTCCTCAAACAAAACAATGATCAGCCAAGAATTTTGAATCCAGCAAAACTAAGCTTCATATATGAAGGAAACATACAGTCTTTTTCAGACAAACAAATGCTGAGAGAATTCACCACTACAAAGCCACTACTACAAGGACTGCTAAAAGGAGCTCTATATCTTGAAACAAATCCTGGAAGCACATCACAACAGAACCTCTTTAAAGCATAAATCTCACAGGAATTTTACAACAAAAACACAATTTAAAAAACGAAAACAAAAAATGACAGGCAACAGATAGCACAATGAATGGAATGGTATCTCATACCTCAATACTAACACTGAATATAAATGGCCTAAATGCTTTACTTAAAAGATACAGAACTGCAGAATGGATAAGAATTAACCAACCAACTATCTTCTGCCTTCAAGAGACTCACCTAACACATAAGGACTCACATAAACTTAAGGTAAAGTGGTGGAAAAAGACATTTCATGCAAATGAACACCAAAAGTGAACAGGAATAGCTCTTCTTATATCAGACAAAACAAACTATAAAGCAACACCAGTTTAAAAAGACAAAGAGGGACATTATTGGTAAAAGGCCTTGTCCAACAGGAAAATATCACAATCCTAAACATATTTGCACCTGCACTGAAGCTC
The DNA here is from genome assembly GCF_003255815.1 of Theropithecus gelada. Taxonomy (NCBI): domain Eukaryota; kingdom Metazoa; phylum Chordata; class Mammalia; order Primates; family Cercopithecidae; genus Theropithecus; species Theropithecus gelada. The sequence continues at coordinate 16,069,062 of NC_037672.1, read as the reverse complement.
TCAAATTTATAAAACAATTGCTAATAGACTTGAGAAATGAGATAGACAGCAACATAATAATAGTGGGGACTTAAATACTCCACTGACAGCACTAGACAGCTCATCAAGACAGAAAGTCAACAAAGAAACAATGGATTTAAACTCTACCTTGGAAAAAATGGACTTAACAGATATATACAGAACATTCCATCAAACAACTGCAGAATATACATTCTATTCATTTTCTAGTTTATGCATGTAAAGGTGTTCATAGAAAACTACTGACCAATATTCCTGATGAACATAGATGCTAAACTCCTTAACAAAATACTAGCTGACCAAATCCAACAACATATCAAAAAGATAATCCACCATGTTCAAGTGGGTTTCATACCAGGGATGGTTAAACATATGCAAGTCAATAAATGTGATACACCACATAAACAGAATTAAAAACAAAAATCACATGATCACCTCAATAGATGCAGAAAAAGCATTCAACAAAATTCATCATCGCTTTATGATGAAAACTCTCAGCAACATTGGCATACAAGGGACACACTTCAGTGTAATAAAAACCATCTATGACAAACCCACAGCCAACATAATACTGAGTGGGCAAAAGTTGAAAGCATTCCCTCTGAGAACTGGAAAAAGACAAGGATGCCCACTCTCACCACTCCTCTTCAACATAGTACTAGAAGTCCTATCCAGAGCAATCAGACAAAAGAAATAAAGGGCATCCAAATTGGTAAAGAGGAAGTCAAACTGTCATTGTTTGCCGATGATATGATCCTCTACCTCAAAAACCCTAAAGACTCCTCCAGAAAGCCCCTAGAACTGATAAAAGAATTCAGCAAAGTTTCTGGATACAAAATTAATGTACACGAATCAGTACTCTTCTATGCACCAAGAGTGACCAAGCAGAGAATCAAATCAAGAATTCAACCCCTTTTACAATAGCTGCAAAAAATAAAATAAAATACAATACTTAGAAATATACCGAACCAAGGTGGTGGAAGACTTCTACAAGGAAAATTACAAAACACTGCTGAAAGAAATCATAGATGAACAAACAAATGGAAACACATCCCATGCTCATGGAAGGGTAGAATCAATATTGTGAAAATGACCATATTGCCAAAAGTAATCTACAAATTCAATACAATTCCCATCAAAATACCACTATCATTCTTCACAGAATTAGAAAAAACAATTCTAAAATTCATATAGAATCTAAAAAGAGCCTGCATAACCAAAGCAAGACTAAGCTAAAAGAACAAATCTGGAGGCATCACATTACCTGATTTCAAACTATACTATAAGGCCATAGTCACCAAAATAGCATGGTACTGGAATTAAAATAGGCACATAGACCAATGGAGCAGAGTAGAGAACCCATAAATAAACCCAAGTACTTACAGCCAACTGATCTTCAACAAAGCAAACAAAAACATAAGTGGGGAAAGGACACTCTTTTCAACAAACAGTGCTGGGATAATTGGTTAGCCACATGTAGGAGAATAAAACTGGATCCTCATTTCTCACCTTATATAAAAATCAACTCAAGATAAAGGACTTAAATCTAAGACCTGAAACTATAAAAACTCTAGAAGACAACATTGGAAAAACCCTTCTAGAAATTGACTTAGGTAAGGATTTCTTGACCAAGAACCCAAAAACAAATGCAATAAAAACAAAGATAAATAGCTGGGACTTAATTAAACTAAAGACCTTTTGCACAGTAAAAGGAACAGTCAGCAGAGTAAACAGACAACCCACAGAGTGGGAGAAAATCTTCCTAATCTATACATGGGACAAAGGACTAACATCCAGAATCTACAATGAACTCAAACAAATCAGCAAGAAAAAAACCAGTCCCATCAAAAAGTGGGTTAAGGACATGAATAGACAGTTCTCAAAAGAAGATATCCAAATGGCCAACAAACATATGAAAAAAATACTCAACATTACTAATGATCAGGGAAATGCAAATCAAAGCCACAATGTGATACCAGGTAACTCCTGCAAGAATGGCCATAATTTAAAAAATCAAAAAAACAGTAGATGTTGGTGTGGATGTGGTGATCAGGGAACACTTCTATACTGCTGGTGGGACTGTAAACTAGTGCAACCACTATGGAAAACAGTGTGGAGATTCCTTAAGGAACTAAAAGTAGAACTACCATTTGATCCAGCAATCCCACTACTGGGTATCTACCCAGAGGAAAAGAAGTCATTATATGGAAAAGACACTTGCACATGCATGTTTATAGCAGCACAATTTGCAATTGCAAAAACGTGGAGCCAATCCAAATGCCCATCAAGTGGATAAAGAACCTATATATATGTGTGTGTGTGTGTATATATGAATACATATATGTGTGTGTATATATATGTGTGCGTGTATATATGTATCACCATAAGTGTAATATATATATATTAAAAAAATGGAATAGTGCTCAACCATAAAAAGGAATGAATTAATGAAAATGAAGATTATTATTCTAAGTGAAGTAACTCAGGAATGGAAAGCCAAACATTGTATGTTCTCGCTGATGTGTGGGAGCTGAGCTATGAGGACGCAAAGGCATAAGAATGATACAATGGACTTTGGAGACTTGGGGAAAAGGGTGGGAGGGAGGTGTGGGATAAAAGCCTACAAATAGGGTGCCATATGTACTGCTTGGGTGCTGGGCGCACCAAAATCTCACAAATCACCACTAAAGAACTTATGTAACCAAACACCACCTGTTCCCCAATAACCTATGGAAATAAAAAAAATTATAAATGGAGATAAAAAGTAAACATAGAAAAGGTACAGTAAAAATATGGTATTATAATCTTATGGGACCCCTGCTGTATATGTGGTCTGTCATTAACATTAATGTTGTTATGTAGAGAGTGACTGTATATGGAATAACTCATGAGGCTAACATTAGAAACCATTTGAAAAATAAAGTAATGAAAAACTCCTAAAAAATAAATAAATTTGAGGGACATTAGAGATGATCTAGTTTAGAGAAATCAAACAGCCTTTATTATGCATGCCAATTTTAATCATGGGTGGGGTTGCATGGAGTGTTGTTGAGAATATTTATGAAATTGCATCCAAATTCAGTGAGAAAGAGTACTATAATCAATGAGTAATGCCTGTCATAGAATGGCAGGGTCATGATACATATGTCAATTATTTGTTCTGTGATCTAGTCCAAAACCTTCATCTCACGAATGAGGAACAGAATTCCAGAAAGGGGAGGGCCTCTCCATAACTTGTTAGTTTATGATGTTCCTTTTCACAGATAAACACCTCAGTTCTCCAATGATTCTTTATGGAATGTGATTTTAAGATCCTGGCCACACTTTGTGCTGTATACATTTCAGTTTGTTGTGTGAGAACAGCAAGGGGTCCTGAAAGGCATTGGCTATGGATCCCGGACATAGCTAGGTTTGAATCCTAGCTCATCTACTCCCCAACATCTCTGAAACTTAGCTGCCTCATCTTAAAACAAGATTGGTAATTATTTTATATCCATAGGGTTGTGACAGTCCATTTATTCATTTCACACGTATTTCTTGTGCACTTGCTATGTGTCAATGCACTAGAGCTAGAACAGTGAACAAAATAGGCAAAATCCTTTACCATCCGGAAGCTAACTTTCTACTGGGTTAATGAGATTTTATGTGTGTCTGTGTGTGTCTATTAACAAGTATCTGACACATAGTGGATACCCACTAATCACTGGTTCCCTTTCATCCCTTGCTGTCCCTGAACTCTACATACTTCTCTATGTCTGATGAGGGCAGAGCAGCTGGGCCTGGCAATAACCTTCCTTTGTTAGCGACATGTACTAAATTTGGTTAAGAGCAATCTTAATTCACAAGAACTCTTGGGAGATCGTTCTTTTGCTCTGTGGGTCCTTTCCTAGCCTGAGTAGGGTATAACTGGCATCTATGGGTGGCCACAGACCATTGGCACCCTGCCCTCAAATGGTAAGTTCAGCCAGGGTCCTCTTTTGCATACCCACTGGACATCAGTTTCTTTGTCACTCTTTCTACTAATTCCCTCCCTCCTTTCTACACACATAGAACAAAGGAAGAATGAAATTCATGAAGGATAAAGCCTGTCGGTGCTCAGAAAATCAGTCTCTCTCTCTTCCCTCCACGTTTTTTCCTTGCAAAAGAAGGAAGGACTCTAATGTCTAGCTGCTCACATCTCTTTCTTGAGGTTTAAGGGGGTTCTATTAGGAACAGAAGAAGGGGTAGAAGCCTCCCCTACTCACTTGCGTGCCTTGTAGTTGTGATTTGCACATCTCCTTCAAATTTCCATCCTGTACACTTTAGGAAAATAAAAGTGGCTACTCACCAAGAAAAGACTAGGTAGGTAGTTAATAGATGGATTCAGTTCTTGTTGGGGAAAGAAGAAACCTAAATACAATGGATTTAAAATGTAAAATGATTTCAGTGGACAGTTCCTAGAATCTGAAGAAATATATAGTTAGAGAAACAGTTTTGGTAATGTGAACCAGAATTGGACTAATCTCCTTCTCCCCTAAATTTGATTATTTTCCCCAGGTAGTTCGCACTCTTACAACATAATGAAGAGCTAAGTGCCCAGGGGAGTTTTCCATTTCCTCTCTTTCCTGCTTGGTTTTGGGTGTGCATGGAAAACAGTGCTTGTGGAAAATTTGGTTGTGGTCTGTTTCCTATGGTTCACAGTCCAGGTGAAGCCAGTTGGAAATTAGATTTCTGTTTGGAGAGATGTATAGATTTTTTTTCTCCTATGCAAAGATAATGATGCTGTTGGTGTGAGGAAAAGTTGGAGGACATTTCCTGGGCACAAGATTTGGGGGGCTGGCACAAAGTTTGGGAGTGGTTTCCACATCTGCTTTTCACTTCCTGGTTGTGTAAGCAAAGAAAGTGGGAGGGGAGAGATCTTAGACATGCACAGAATCTTGCCTATGCAGAAAACTTTATAAACTTTCAAAGTGCTGCATGCACTGCCAGCAGCATCTTCTGAATCCTGTGGGGGCCGTGTGGAGGAGGCTGGGCAGAAATATTTTCCCTGTTTCTTTCATATTTGAGAAAATGGAGATGTGGCAGGGCAAAGTGTCTTGTTTACACTTACTGAGTAAGACAGAGGCAAGACCAGGATGAGAACGCACATCGCCTGCACTTCAACCAGGTCCTGTCCCACCTTCCTGCCGAGGCTGACTTCACTTGTCTAGGAGCCTGGTACCTTAAAGCTCTTCGTGACAGTTGTTCCAGCTGCTGGTCCCGGTCTCAAGTGGTTTATCATCCAGCTGAGGGTCTCAAAATCTGCAACTGTTGCCAGTGACTAAAGCTGAGCCAAAGATGGACTTCTCTGTCTGTGTCCCCACAAATCCTAAACTAAAGGTCATTTGGGCTTCAAGCCACATGCTGATCCCAGAATCATAAGACCTGTCTCTTCCATCCACTAATTTAAGTTGACTCGTTGGCATTCCAGTTTTATCATAGAAAAAGTAATGATGAGAATTGTTTGCCTCGTGGAGTTGTTATAACTAAGGGAGAAAATTAATGTGAAGATGTTTTGTAAAGAATAAAGTACTGCATAAATGTAATTTATTCATGTATTACACAGCAGTTACTGTGTGCCAAGCCCTGTTTGAAAGCTTTACAAATATTAGCTCAGGTAATCTTCACAGTAACCCTATGAGCTAAATGTTATTACAATGATATTCCTTATTTTACACATATGGAAACTGCTTGTCCATGTCCCACAGTTGGCAAAAGTAGAGCTGGGATATGAACCCAGGAAATATGTAGCAGACAGAATCTACATCCTCGACCAAAACCCCACGCTGCCTGCAATACGTGATGATTATAATTATGATTAGAGATGTGACTAGAAAAGGCACAAACAACTCTCACTTTTTCTCTTTTAAAAGCCTGTGAAAAATAAAATTATGCAGAGAATGAATCGAGGAATGTTGAAGATAAAAGCAGAAATTAATAAATTATAAAAGAGAAAGATGCAGAAATGACAGACACTTTCAAGAGCTGATTCTCTGAAGAAAAAAAAACGTAAAAGAAAGAAACTTCTTGAAGTCTAATGAAAAAAAAAGAACAAGTAAAAGCACAACCACAAACACTAGAAATGATAAGATATATCATGTATTAGAGAGGAGGTGGAAAATGTATGAATACATTATCTATAATTCTATAGCAAGATGTGAAAAAATGTTCCCAGATCAATTTCCTAGGTTAATTTTGGTAATTTAGAATTCCTTAGGAAATTGACCAAGGAATGAAAAAATATATATATGTATTCATCTGGAATATATATATTATACATGTTATATATATAATATATATAAGATATTATATATAACATATATAAATAATATATATATCTGCATAATCCTTTAATGGCAAATATATAATATATAATATATGTTATATATATAACATATATATAAACAACATATATAATATATATAATATATATGTATCATCGGCATAATCCTTTAATGGCAAAACTGAAAGGGAGTCCCATGAATATGAACATATCCACAATCATCAACCCTGATTTGGCAAAAAGATAAGAAATAAAGCAGAATAATTCAAAAAGATGGGGACAAAACTATGTGTGATGGTGTTCTTAACAATACGAAAATCTCAACCAAAGGAGCAAATAAATTAATAAGAGTTCGGGAAGGTGGCAGGTTAGAAAAGAAAATAAATATCCAAAATGTAGGTTTCCTGCCTACTAGCAACAATTAATTTTCAAATGACATGGAAAAGTCCCACCCCTTTTGTAACATCAGCCAATATTGTGGAATAATTATAAATACATAATAAATGGGCAAGTATGTGTACTACATTTCAGAATCAACCTATTTAAAATCTCAAAACTTTATCCCATTGTGGTGGCCATGGAAAGAGAACCTGCTTGACTCCAATACCGCCCACCAAGTAAAGGCCACGCCCTCCCCGGGATGCTCCCAGTCAATGAGCAAAAGCGACTGGGTACCAGCACATGGCTAATTCTACCAGAGGTGGAAATCCTCCATTGCGAAATCTTTGGCCTAGGCTCCCAATCAGCTGGGTGAGATTTTCTTGGCTGCACAGCAGTGTGAGGCTAGTTTTACCCATTTCCTTCCCCCACCTATTTGTTGTCCTTTCCCTCTCCCCTCTTTTTCTCAATAAGACATTTGAGGTTTATTCCTTTCCTTCTTTATGAATGTCAGATTTCATCAGTGGCTGACAGTGTTCCTGCCTTTTCCTGTGTTCTCTCCTATATTTTTCTCAGGCTCCCCCGCCACCTACCCCATAACCTAAAAAAGCCACTAGAGAAAATTATCTTTAAATATGTTGGGTTTACTCAGGAATAAGAAATCAGGATTATAATCTGGAATGCATGGAATGGCAAACCACCAGGGAAGGGTAAAAGGAAGCTTGCATTGGCAAAAAGGAATTTAAATAAGACCTTAGAAACAAAGTTTATTGGTTCCAGAGATTCAAAGCCAGGATTGTTGTCAGTTCATTGGTGGTCTTCCCATTTACTGGGCATGTGTTCTGAGAGAATCTTACCTGAATTACTGCAGTCCTAAAGAATGTCTGGTAATAAATCTTATCAAAGCAGGGGATGCATGAAGGTGAAAGGGTTTCTTACGGGGTTTTTAGAAAGTCCTTGTGAAAGGTTTTTATCTCAGGCATATAAGCATGTGCTTCCTCTACTTCATGCCTTCCCAGCCTTATTTCGTCTGGGTCTGATGAAAGTGATTTCCTCTTGTTATCCGCAACTTTCATACCCCACAACGCATCTCTTGCATGTCTGATTCTGTTCTAACTTTGGCTTCCTGAAGAACTTGAATTAAAACCCACCAACAATGCTATTTCATAAGCCCCTTTCCAGCTTTTTTTTTTTTTTTTTTTTTTTCTATTTAGCTCTGTCTACTATTTAACATTCTCTGGTGTACTTACTTATCTTGTTCATTGTCTTTATCTCTATCTCACTAGAATATAACCTCCATGAGGGCAAGGAATTCTATTTGTTCTTTATGTTCAGTACCTAAAATAATTCCTGGCTCATATCAAGTGCTCAATAAACATTTGTTGAATGAATTAATGAAGGAAATGTTGTTAAATAAGACTTGAATAATGTTCTTGGAAAAGATGAAAATCCCAGTAGAATTTTTAAAAGTTTAAATTGAAAAATAAATATTTAAAAATAGACAAGAAAATGTCAAAAAGAATAGCAAGATATTATATGAGATATTGAAAATCTAAAGATGCAATAATTAAAGCAGCCTGGTGATGATTTGGGCATGGATGGACTGATCAGTAGGGGAGAATTAAAGCCCACTGTCACGCATTTTTGCAAACTCGAGGCATGAATAAGCATTTAAGGAAAGTATTATTCAATAAATGATATTAGGAAATCAACGAGAAAATAACGAAAAGACAATTCACAAGAGAGGAAATACAAATAACTTACACAACTATGAAAAAAATATTTGACTCAAGGAATTACAATAAAAAAATAAAATAAGGCACCATTTTCACCTTTAAATTTGGAAAGGTAGGGTAGGTAGGTAAATAGAATATTTACACTGAACAGAGAAATCGTGTGTTCTTTATGCTATTGATGATGCTGTCAACCGTCAAAAGACTGTAGGATGATTTGACACTATACGTAAGAAAACTGATGGTTTTGTGTATCTTTTGAACAACTTTCCAATTTATGATTGCAGCTTAAGAAAATAACATAAATATGAGCAAAAATTTAACTAAAATATATTTCTTGCCATATTGTTTATAAAAACTTTAAAAATGGAAATAAATATGAGACACTAAAAAATTGGCTGAATAAATTGTACCACATGCACATGATGATGTATAATTTAGCCATTTGAGTGATTTTGTAGAAAATTTAATGTCAGAATGATGCTAAAACTTTTACTGGTCAGAATAAACTAGATAAATGGAGATAGGTATAATCTAGTGTGAGAAGAATTCCAAAGTTCTCAGTGCCTTACACAATGGCTCATATAGAACTGGGTGACTCTTAAAGACAGCTCTCCTCCCTCCACATGTTGGTTTAGCATTTCAAGATATCTCCTTCTTATGGGAAAATATCCTATATTTCCATCTCCATGTCACAGCAGGAAAAGGGCAGATCAGATAGTCACTACTACTAAAATGCTTCTACTTCAAAGTCGCATATGTCACTTCAACTTAAATTTTATTTGGCAAAGTCAATGGTTATATCGCACCTCAAAGGACAGGGAAGTTAGTCATTTTGTGGACTTGCAAGGAGAAGAGAACAAGATATTAATTAATAGTAGTATTCTTACAATTAATGTATTCTGTTAAGAGTTTAAAATGACAATACAGCTTGTAAAAATTGCATGTATATATTGTTTGTGTGTGCATCTCTGTGTGTATCTGTTTGGATAGAGATATGGATAAGGTAGATGTAGACAGATGCATATGTACATATAGAGTCAACAGAATCTCTCTGGGTAGCAGGGCAATAGATGATTTTTGTTTTCTCCTTCTTCTTATCTGTTTTTTTTTTTTTTTTTTTTTTTTTTTGAGACAGAATTTCACTCTTATCACCCAGGCTGGAGTGCAGTGGCATGGTCTTGGCTCACTGCAACCTCCCCCTCCAGGGTTCAAGTGATTCTCCTGCCTTAGCCTCCTGAGTAGCTGGGATTACAGGTGCCCGCTGCCATGCCTGGCTAATTTTTTTTTTTTTTTTTTTTTTTTGTATTTTAGTAGAGACGGGGTTTTGCCATATTGGTCAGGCTGGTCTCGAACTCCTGACCTCAGGTGATCCTCCCATCTCAGTCTTCCAAAGTGCTGGGATTACAGGTGTGAACCACCAGGCCTGGCCTCTTATCTGTATTTTTAAAGTATTTTTACAATAAGCAAATGTTGTTATAATAAGAAATGAAGTTGTAACATTAAGAAAAAAGGTACATAATATGTTTATAACTGTTTGAAATTCAAATTTTATGTGTCTTTTAAGAAAGTAAAAATCCTTTCAATTTTACCCTTTGCCATTTTTTATCATTCCTATCTCTTCTTTCTACTACTTTGCTCAGGTCCCTAAGCAGAATAAATTGTTGTTAAACTTCTGTTTGAGATGATTGTTGTTAATTTCCATCCCAGTTCAATAAGATAGTGCTCAACTCCTGTGACTGAGTTATGATTAAAATAGCATTACTCCTCTTAAGGAAGATACAACGAAAGGACAGTTGGAGTTAAGTATATTCTAATGGCATGCGAGCAATTGTCACTAAAGAGATTTAAGATATGACCTTTTATTCTTGACCACAACTGTTCTAAAAAAAAAAAAAAGAAAGAAAGAAAGAAAGAAAAAAAAGCCTTGTGCATTTTGAATATCAGCACTCAACCCCATTTGGCTTAGCAAAAAACTTTGAAGGTTGAATTTTAACCCTGTTTTCTATTTCATTCTTGCCCCTTAGAATTCAAGTGTCTGTATTGGTAAAGGCAAAAGTCCTGCCTGATTGAGGCCTCCATAGCCTGTGACTCCATCTGAGCAGTGTCCCTTCAGAAGCTGCTTAAACATTTCCCTGAGCTTACAGAATTGCACTGCACTCTGGGTAAGCATGGTGTCTATTATATGGTATTGAGATTAATGAGATGAATCTGCCTTAGACGAGGGGATCTTCAGAAAGCATCCAAACCAGCCTGCACACAGGACAGCTTGTGTGATAAAGCAGAGTCTTTAGAGAGATGTATTTGGACTTCCACAAGTTCTGATGAGATCCTCACTCTCCTTCAGATGTGAGGCTCCAAAAGGAGGACTTTAGGATCTAGAAGTTTGCATCCCAGTGTCTCCTGGAGAATGTTGCTAATCTGTTTGCTATGAATTCTGACTTTATTAACTTTCTTCCAAATCTTTAAAATAAACAAACCCTATTTAATTTACCTGAGAAAAGTCTATGCCTGTCAGTCCTTCATTCTGAGCTGGCTATTTACATTTGTAAATGTAAATATGAAGGCCATGAAAGAATAGAAATACTCTTGAGCTCACGTAAGCAGAAAAGTAGCATCTTTAAATTTAAGGACACATGCAGAAACACCCAAAACCTGTGTTCCAGTTCTGGGAAAGATAATCAGAATGGTGTATCTTGGATTAGGGGATTTAAGACTCCCAAGTCAAATAAGTTACAGCCTTGCAACAATGTAAGGAATTAAATTGTATTAACTGATGACTTCCCAGTGGATGGTGTGAGGCAGTGGTCAGTGAAGGGTGATTGTGGATTTCTAGTAATTCACTATAAAGAGAGGTATGTTGAGAACTCTCAAGAGTCTCTCGTGGTTGGGCATACCAGTGTCCATCAATGTCCAATTTCTTCCCCATTCATGGTGCAAGGAATATACTTACTTTCTTCAGCTCCCTTGCAGTTAAGTGGGCGCCATATGACTTATTCTGGCCAATGAAGGATGAATGGAAGTGAAAGATATCACCTCTGGGCTGAAATAGTAAAAGGAGCGTATGTTTTTCCAGTCTTGCTCATTCCTGCTGAATCATCCAAGGTGGTGGTGTCTCCAACAGTTTGGAATTTGTGGTGACCCCATAGGGAAGGTGTATTAGTCCATTTTCACTCTGCTGATAAAGATATACCCGAGACTGGGAAGAAAAAGATGTTTAATAGACTTACAGTTCCATATGACTGGCGAGGCCTCACAATCATGGTGGAAAGCAAGGAGGACCAAGTCACATCTTACATGGATGGCCTCAGGCAAAGAGAGAGCTTGTGCAGGGAAACTCCCCTTTTTAAAACCATCATATTGGCCGGGCGCGGTGGCTCACACCTGTAATCCCAGCACTTTGGGAGGCTGAGGCGGGTGGATCACAAGGTCAGGAGATTGAGACCATCCTGGCTAACACAGTGAAACCCCGTCTCTACTAAAAATACAAAAAATTAGCCAGGCGTGGTGGTGGGTGCCTGTAGTCCCAGCTACTCGGGAGGCTGAGGCAGGAGAATGGCGTGAACCCAGGAGGTGGAGCTTGCAGTGAGTCGAGATCACGCCACTGCATTCCAGCCTGGGCTACAGAGCGAAACTCGCTCTCCAAAAAAAAAAAAAAAAAAATCAGATCTCGTGAGACTTATTCCCTATCATGAGAGCAGCATGGGAAAGACCTGCCCCATGATTCAATTACCTCCCACTGGGTCTCTCCCACAACATGTGGGGATTCAATATGAGACTTGGGTGGGGACAAAACCAAACCATATCAGGATGGTTGCCCTGAAGAGATACCTGGACCAGTAGCTGACATTACATGACTGAGAAATGCATCTTTGTGGTGGTAACCTATTCATATTTGGGGGCTATTTGTTACCATGGCAAAAATCAGTCTATCCTGACTAATTTACTCTGTATACTGGTTCTAATCCATTTTCAGGCTGGACCCAAATCTGGTTTTATGTCCTCTCTGATCTGGTCTCAACTTGGGCCATTGCTGAGTGCTGACCACACTATAGCTGTTTATTTAGCACTGGGTTTTCCAAGCCATCTTATCCACCACAGGACAAGATCCTGTCTTTAAGATCCTTGACCCAATAAACTGCTCTGAGGAAGCAGTTGCCATGCCACACTTTTCAGATGGGTCCTTTCTTCTGTACAACCTTTATTATTTAAAGTAGTTAAGAAAATGGGCTTCATATTCAGATGAGCTTAGGTGCAAATCTAGTCTCAGTCATTTCTAGCCAAGAAAATGGAAAAAAAAAATGAGAAAGTTGCTTAATCTAAAACCTTGATTTCCTTACTTACAGAACGGAAATGGTAATAGCATTTATGTACAGGACTGCTGAGAAGGTAGAATGAGAAAAGTGAGTAATATGCCTGGAAGGAAGTACTGTTACATAGTACATGCTCAATAAAAGCTGGTTGTTAGTATTCTTCCCATTTCTTCCCCAGATCAGGGTCAGTTTCCTATTTCCCAAGTCCTTTCTTCGTAAGTCACAGTTTAGCCATTATCAACCTATTCTGGCAGATGTGGGATGACCTGACAATATGCCTGAAAATCTTCATCTAATAATCTTTTCCTTGGGGTTTAGAGGGTAGGAATTTTATCTGCTAAAATGAAGGCTTACCAAAAGGACAAAGTGCTGGGGACATAGTTCCAAGTCTCAGCATGTATGTCCTCAAGCAATCTTCTGTTGGCCAAACAGCTGAGAAGGAAAGAATAAGCAACATCCCTTCTTCTTGCCCCATCTTTGCTTACTGGTTTGGCTGCTGTGTGTGGGCCATGCTTCTAAGAATGAATCCTCTCTGTTTTCTGCTCTGCTTCCTTCTTGGGGATTCTCCATTGACCTCTGGACTCCAGCCATCCTAAACGTTCCTCCGTTCCTCCAGGGCCATGCTTTGCCTACCTCCTGGCATTCATGCATTTTCTTCCCTTGGTCAGAAAAATCCTCCCTCCCACCCTGCCACCCTCACTTGGCTACCTCTTATTTGAAGTTAGGTTTTCACATAGACGTCACTTTTCTGGGAAGTCTTTCCTGACTCTGCAGTGCTAGGGCGTTGCTTCTACTGTGAACTCCATAGCATCTCACTTCTTCCTACCACTCCCATGTTTATCCTAATTGACTGTCTACTCATTTCTCATTAGGGTTTAAGCCACCTGAAGAGTTGTAGCCCCAGTGCCTTACATAGGACCTGGCACATCACAGATGGTCAATAAATATTTCTTGACAGAATGAATGAATGTCTTCTGCTCAGATTTTTCATATTCATCTTAAATTTTCATATTGACTCTATCTCTGTATCTAAAAATCATCTTCCAAAGATCTCTTCAGTAGTGCATTATTCTTTATCACCCTTGCCCCAGTATCCCCTGCCTACCCTTCCCTTCCTCCATGCCCATATGCCAGCTAGCTCCAGTTCATTCTGGAATGGCACAGTAGGAAGCATGATAGTGTAGAACCTGGCTACTCAAAGAATAATCTGGGCCACAGAAGCTTTGGCATCCCCTTGGGAGCTTATTAGAAATAGGGAATATCGGCCTCACTCCAGACCTATTGAATTGAATCTATCATTTAATGAGATCCACAGGTATTTAATTCTGAAGCACATTTAGATTTGAGAAGTGCTGATGTTTGATTTGTGCACTTTACCCTCTAAACATCAGTTTCCTTTATTCCAAATGAGAAAAATAATACCTGTACCACTGAGTTTAGGTAAGGATCAAATAAGGCAGTTCGTATACAACACTTAGCATAATAAAGGTGGATATTATTGAAACATCCTTCCTCTTTCTGGGTCATTAGTCAGAGATCCCCAGTATGCTTTTGCATATGAATGACGGTCTCTAATTTGCCCTGGATGAAACTTGTAGACTATTTCCATTTTTGAAATCCTAAAGAGCCCATCTTTGAATTGTAACTTTTAGGAGGGTCTCTTCTTCCAATGAACTCTGAGTGGACATTACTGTTTTGGGAAATACCAGTTTTTAGTGCACATCTTAACATTTTAGAAATGTCCTCATTATCAACTAAGTTATTAGCTCCTAAGTAATGAGGCCATGTCTTAAAGCCCTTTTGTCTTTAGCAGCTGGAAAAATATAATGTCCTAAAAGAGGAAGAGCTCAAATATATTCTGATTTTGATGATGATAATGACAATTGCTTTCTGTTGATCATAACTTTCTGGAGAGGTAGAATTTGTTACTCTCATCTTCCTAGCCCAACGTAGTGCTATGGTTTCCAAAGTTCTATTTCAGCAATGGTACCCTTTTGGCAATAAAACATTATAGAACCTCAGTAGATACTAAACATCAGAACTGTGCTGCTCTGGCTAAAATTGGGAAGCGAGCCCAGAATGCCTCACTTTTCATCTCTGTGTCCCATGCCCACATGGCTACAGGAGTCTAGGAGTCAAAAGAACTGGCTTTGAGATCTTCTCAAAAGCTTAGCAAGGATCTTGGTCATGTCACTTTCAACCTGGTGACCCTCAACCAGCTCATTCTCAAAATACACTTGTTTACAAAATGGTGGTAAAGAGACAATACTGAAAAACTGGCATTAATACTGCTGTTTTATGTTTTAAAGTAAAATGACGTCTCCACTGTTTTGTACTTTTTGTCCTCAAATATCATGAGATATCAGAGAGATCCAGGATCTGGGACCAAAAGTCCTCTAAGAAAAACTGACAAAGGGGATTTAGATTTTTAAGCACATTATCCTTGAGAGGAGGTATAGGCCCCAAAGAGCTAATTTGGCCTTATATGTAATAAAGGGGAGAGAAGCAGATTGGGGAAGTCTTCGCTAGAAGTGTGGAATCTGACCTCGTTGGAACTCAAAACATGATAACCCCAAATTTGGCACCTTGGTCTGCTAAGGATTTTAATCTGAAGGAAACTGAGGAAACCACAGAAACAGGAAGGTTGCTGTATTAGTCAGGGTTCTCTAGAGGGACAGAACTAATAGGCTAGATGTATATATGAAGGGGAGTCTATTAAGGAGTGTTGACTTACATGATCACAAGGTGAAGTCCCACAATAGGCCATCTGCAAGCTGAGGAGCACGGAATCCAGTCCGAGACCCAAAACTTCAAAAGTAGGGAAGTCAACAGTGCAGTCTTCAGTCTGTGGTCAAATGTCCAAGAGTCCAAAAGCTGAAGAAGCTGGAGTCAGATGTTCAACGACAGGAAGCATCTAGTATGGGAGAAAGATATAGGCCAGAAGACTCAGCCAGTCGGGTCCTTCCACGTTTCTCTGCCTGCTTTTGTCCTAGCTGTGCTGGCAGTTGCTTAGATGGTGCCCAACCAGATTGAGGATGGGTCTGCCTCTCCCAGTCCATGGACTCAAATGTTAATCTGCTTTGACAACACCCTCACACAAACACACCCAGGAACAATCCAATCAAGCTGACACTCAATATTAACCATCACAGTTGCTCTCTGACATTTATTCTCCTTTCTTTTCTGGAGACTCTCATCTGTCAGGTGTCCTGCCCTACAACAGCAGGGAGTGAATGTCACATAGAGAGGCCAAGCAGAATCTGAACAAATAGGCCTTGCTAAGTTCCCCCCAGGGTGTTAACATTATACCTTTGTCCTCCCATCATACTTCTGCATGACTATTTATACAAATAATCCAGTTTTTTCTGAGTCTTTGGGTCTTCATTTGTGAAGGTTCCTGTGTCATGTAAAACTTAAATACATGTATTGTGGTTTTCTCTTGTTGCTCTGCCTTTTGTTAGAGGGGTGTCAGCCGTGAATCTTGTGATGGTTGAGGAAATTTATGTTTTCTGTCCTACAGCCTGTAAACCTTCCTTCTCTTTCTTTCTCCTTCCCTGATCCTCTATCTCACCCTCCTTCTCTTCTCATTATGGTTTTCCTCTAGTCACATTCTAAAAAGGCCCATATTGAGTACCTTAGAGGAAGTACAGATGGCTAATAAACATAAGGAATGATGCTCTACTTCAATATAGTTAAATAAAAGGCAATTATAATAAGTTGCCTTGGAAGTTGTTAAGGGTCAGAGTGCCAAATAAACAAGAGCACCTTTTTGATGAGCTATCTTCACACAGTATATAATTCCCTGTGTATTTTTTGAGATATAAATAATTCCATTTCAGATATTTTGACATTTACAGAAATACCAAAAATAAATGTTGCCTGGCCAGCCTAGAACTGCCCATTGGGGCAGAATTATTTGAGTATCCAAGGGGAAGATGATGTACATGACAGGGTTTTGTGAATAGTAAAGTTTTACATGGGTGTAAGGTACCAGCAAGGAATTTTTTTTGAGGATTTGGATTTGGATTTGCTTTTTCTATCCCATCTAGTTCACCATGCTTTTTCAGGCTGGGCCCTGAATAATCAGCTAATATCTCTGGCATCTCCTGGAGAGGGGTGGGGTATGGTAGATGTCTGAAAAGGGCTATGGCTCATTGACGGTGGCCTAGAGCATTTTCCGGTTGCTTTCCTTCGTTTCCACAGAGCAGGAAAAGCATGTTCTATCTTATTAGATTTTGGAGATGTGGACACAGTACAATATTCCTGATTCAAAACTGTCAGCTAAAAAGAAGGGACTGAAGTCTTGGGTTAGTAATTTGAAAAGATATTAAGTGAAAGGAAGAAAATAGTTGCAAGGCCTAAAGACAGATTCTGTGATCAGAAAGACCTCTGTATTCCTCACACATTATCCTTAGAAAAATTGAATTGATTATGCCTCTTAATATTTGAAATGAGAAGATCGTTGACACAACTGGTATGAATGGAAGCAGCTCTTACAGTCATGTAAAGAGAAAGGGGCAGAAAGAGAGGGAGGAAAGAACTACCTACATTTACATTTGGATGAAAAGTCCTTTAAGACCTTGATATGTACATGAGCAAAGGAAATGAATGAAAATTTACACCAGAGGAAAGTTAAATAATAAACGCACTAGAAAGTGTTCATCTTGTCTTG
This sequence comes from Theropithecus gelada, assembly GCF_003255815.1. NCBI lineage: Eukaryota > Metazoa > Chordata > Mammalia > Primates > Cercopithecidae > Theropithecus > Theropithecus gelada. The sequence goes on along the minus strand of NC_037672.1, from coordinate 16,051,647 downwards.
GGTAGCCCACACAATGGTGGGTATGAAATGGTTAAACTGCGAGCTCTTAGACTTTACAAACACAATTGGGATATTTAATTATGTTTCTCAAAAAATTGCCCCTGGTATCCACATTTCTTCCCAATGCAGGTCCATCTGGCAGTTACCTCACCTACTCTCTTCCTTTGGAGCGGGAATTGCTCTTTCTAGCAACTCTCAGTGCTTGGAAAACAATTTGTCACTTAGAACTCTCTTTCCATTGCAAATAAACCCTGCAATAATAACAGCTTTCATTTGTGGGGCACATATCATGTACCAAGTGTTTTTCTAGGCATTCCTGTGTTAATTAACTTAATCCTCATCACCACCTTATGACATGTCTTCTCATCCTCCTCCTCCTTCTTCTACAGATAAGCAAACTGAGGCAGTTTTCCCAAGGTTATAGAGCTGGGAAGTACCTGATCAGGGATTTAAAACCAGTCAGGCTCCTCTAGATCCCACACTATACCTCTCTATCTTCAACCTCTTTACCCTTTTATGGAAGCTTCTTTCTTTTTCCTTATGTTAACTTAGCTTTCCCCATTCTCTGCAGGATACCTATGTTGTGGTGTTACTAGGAATCCCTCCAGAGCAATGATTTAGTAGTCAAATATAGATGAAAAAATTATGGTAAAATATGCTTCTACTGCACAGTATTGCTCTATTTTTTTAGTTTGTATTATGATGCTTCCAGAAGAAGGTTTACTGTGCAATATTTCTTAAATGTATATAATCATGAAACATTTATTTTACGTTATTTGGTTGTTCATCTGTAACACCTGGGCAAGCTACTGTTGTACAGGATACAACTGGGGAACATCACTTTACCTAAATAGCAGCTGGACCTGAGTTTTCTCCCAGACTTCACATCTCATGGAGACCAAAGCATGGAGAAGTTCTCCCAGCTGCTTCCAGACCATTACCCTTTCATCTTTGTGGGCATAAAAGCCCTCTTCCTTTGAGGCTAATGACACTCATCTATACCACTCTTTACTACTTCTCATTGCCTTTAATTGCTTAATTCTTGCCTTCTTCCTCTTCCACACTGAAGCCTTTGGCAATTGCATAGCTATTTTTGTCTCCACCCCAGTTCCTTCAATTATCATGGGCAGCATCTATGTGGATGAGTCACCCAACAGCCAGACCTCCAAGCTCCTTTTTCTCTGTGACTCCCATGATCCTTACACTTACTCCCCTTCAACCACCTACACCCATGGTTATTGCCAGGAATCCTACACCTAAAGAATGTAAATTTCCATACCCAACAATGACCTTAAATTTCCCTCCTTTCAGCTTACTCACTTCCTTACAATGCTTCTGATTTTTAACCACATCAGGACTGCTATACTTTCAAACTTCCCTCTGCCACATGGCCTGCCATTCCCTTTCCAACTTTCCTTTCTTCATTCATTCTAAATCCCACGGCATGCAACTTTGACAACTTTATTGCTGGCGTCCTCAAATTTCTCACCTACTTATTCTTTTGTTAGACCTGTCCAGTTCTGCTTGGTCATTCTTTCATTCCTGCTATCAAAGGTCTTCTTCTCTTGGAAGTATGAAGGAATATGATCTTTATCATTATCTCTGTCCAAGCGGTGATACTCTTCCACTTCCTGTTCCAGTCTACACAATAATAGTGGTTTATACTGCTCTTCCCCTCGTATTTCTCCCTTATTTTCTTTGAGGGCTACCAGAGATCAGCCTTCAATACTGGTTGTACCTTCAGGTGAATTTAGTTCCAGGAGTTCATGCATGTAATATATTTCCTTCTGTAATCAGCTTATCACAGATTAGCATTCTCAGGCTTTCTAGCATCTTCAGTGGGCTTCATATTTTCCACATCACTTTGCATTACCACTGTCAATGAATCCAGCCCATCCCTTTCACAAACATCCATATTGCAGAACAGTTTCTTCTTAACACCTTTTGTAGCAAGCCAATTTAGGCCAAATTAGATCTCCCCTGATTTAATTAAAATTCCTGCTGTTCAGGAGATATTTTGTGACATGCAGCCAGCATGCCCAGCAGAAATCCATGTGTGTGTGTGTATTTAAAAGGTGCTTTCATGGTTTGTACCTTCTGGGTGCTAGACTCTTGACCTAGCAAAAATCAAATAGTGCCCTCCCAGGCTTGATATCTGAATACAGCAGTATCGTGATAGGTTCTTTACTCCAGGATTTTTTAAAGATGATAAAAGGATTAGTTGAGCAAGACTAATCCTTTACTGTGTAAAGAGATCCTATACAGGTGATTAGACAGAAAAGCTTACAACAGCCACGAATACAATGATGTTCTAATATCAATATCCAGGTCCTTTTCTGCAAGGAACTAAAGATAACCTGGATCCGGTTGGACCAAGAAAGCCTCTCTTATCTAGGCCTGGATTCTCAGCCTTTTTTTTCCTTCGATTTGATTTCCAGGTGTATGCCCTACATTGCCTCATCCCACTATTTTTTTTTTCTCAGTCATTACTTCTGATGATTAATCACTGTTCACTGTAAGCAGTTTCTTTCTTTCTTTTTTTTTTTTTTGAGACAGGGTGTTGCTCTGTCACGCAGGCTGAAGTACAGTGGCATGATCATCACTCACTGTAAAGGTGAATTCCTGGGCTCAAGTTACCCTCCTGCCTCAGTCTCCTGGGTAGCTGAGACTACAGACAAGGGCCACCATGCCTGGTTTATTTATTTATTTATTTATTTTGATAGAAATAGGGTCTCACTATGTTACTCAGGCTGGTTTCTAACTCCTGACCTCAAGCAATCCTCCCACCTTGGCCTCTCAAAGTGCTAGGATTACAGGCATGAGCCACTGCACTTAGCTAAGCAGTCTTCATCAGTTTATTTATTTATTTGAGTTTTGCTTGTCTTTGATATGCTCTGTAAAATTATGAGTGCCTACTCTTTGTTTGTCTGCTTGTTTTTCCAACTCTGAAGAGGGCTTTTGTTTTTTTGCTTCATGCTGTTGCCCTCTTTGTAACCTATTGGGGGAGCCTGCCCCCAATATTTCAACGTAGGTTCTTTCTATTTTCCCTAAGTGTCAACCAGCTGAGAAATAAAGAGAGACAGTACAAAGAGAGGGATTTCACAGGTGGGCTGCCAGGGGTGAGTGACATATCGATAGGACCATGATGGCCTGCCTGAGTCTCAGACCAGCAAGTTTTTATTAAGGGTTTCAAAAGGGGAGGGGGTGTAAGAACAGGGAGTAGATCACATGCTTCAAAGGGTAAAAAGCATAACTACTAGTAAGGGTCTAACAAAGATCACGGGGCAAAGGGCAAAAGCAGAACCACTGATAAGGGTCTATGTTCAGTAGTGCATATATTGTCTTGTTAAACATCTTAAACAACAGAAAACAGGGTTCGAGAGCAGAGAACCTGTCTGACCACAAATTTACCAGGGCGGAGTTTTGCCCCACCCTAGTAAGCCTGAGGGTACTGCAGGAGACCAGGGCATATGTCAGTCCTTATCTCAACTGCACCAGACAGACATTCCTAGAGCAGCCATTTATAGACCTCCCCCCAGGAATGCATTCCTTCCCCAGGGTATTAATATTAATATTCCTTGCTAGGAAAAGAATTTACTGATATCTTCCCTACTGGCACATCCGTTTATAGGCTCTCTGCAAGCAGAAAAATATGGCTCTTTTTGCCTGACCTTGCAGGCAGTCAAACCTTATGGTTGTCTTCCCTTGTTCCCTAAAAATCGCTGTTATTCTGTTCTTTTTCAAGGTGTACTGATTTCATATTGTTCAAACACACGTTTTACAATCAATTTGTACAGTTAACACAATTATCACAGTGGTTCTAAGATGATGTACATCCTCAGCTTATGAAGATAACAGGATTAAGAGATTAAAGTAAAGACAGGCATAAGAAATTATAAAAGTATTATTTGGGAACTGATAAATGTCCATGAAATCTTCACAGTTTATGTTCCTCTGCCGTGGCTCCAGCTGGTCCCTCTGTTCGGGGTCCCTGACTTCCTGCAACAGTAACCTGAGTGCTGGATCCTATCTGAGCCCACTGTCAAGTAAGGCTGAGGAGGGTGCACATTTGTCCTTGTTTGGTAGGCAGGAGAGCTCATTGAGATGTGAGCTTAACATGGACCTCCATGTTGTTCAGAGGCAAGAAAGATACTTGCTGAGTAAGTGCTTATGGCAGACACTGTCAGTGTCTTATCTATACATCCTGCCTGCCACTATATGCATCTCTGTGCCTGGGACCTTTACCATTATCCTTCTGAGTGCACCTATAGGAGCAAGAGGCAAGCATGAACCTTGAATCAGTGACACTTGTATGACTGTATACATACCCCAGGTCCCTCACTTTTTGAGGGGGATATTTGTGAAGAGTGTGTTTCGCATCATTTCCCAGAGTTTTCCCTGGGATGAAGTTCTAGTCACCCACCAGGGCAACTGACTTAGTAGCACACCCTTTATCAACTGCCTTCTCTTCCTTGTATGATTTCCCCTGGTCCCCTATTGGGGTTCCCAGCACATTCCAAATAAATGTCTTTCTGAAATTCTTGTCTATAGTTCTGTTTCTGAGAAGACCCAAATTAAAATAAACATTACACATTGTTCTAGCAGCAGTAACTAAGGAGTATTCCATTCAACTATTTAACATACTCTACTGTGAGCTATATTGGCTAAGGACTTTGAGTTTCATTTTAAACACTTATAAAGACACCAAAAATTTGAGTTCTCTGTAAAGTAACCCAAGACCAATTATACCTAAGGAAGGGCTATATTTCTTTGGGGATTTCAAGGTCTGCTAACTCCTGTTAAGTGGGATTTTCAGACCATAAAATGCAAAATCATCCTTGGTGTCACTATTTGCGAGCCCAGGAAGAAAAAGGGAGCAAATAAGATTGTTTCCAATGATTCTGAAATTATTAGAGGATAGTGGCAGTGTGAAATTTTGAAATCTGGTTGATTAATGCATTGTAGCTTTAAAACAATTTATTGTATTATATTCTGAGAAGTCTAAAAGTAAATGTTTTCAGTATGATTAGAGCAGCTGCTATGGTGGTCCAGAGGAATGTATTCAAATACTTACTGCTAATAAAGAATATATGTAAACATAGGATATTCATGCATTCATTAATTCATTAATTCATTCTGCCAAATATATTATTAGGCTGTTGAAGTTCTCTATGGAAATTTTCAGGTCAGTGATTGTGTTCTTCAACTCTAGAATTTCCGTTTGGTTCTCTTTTATCATTTCTATCTCTTCGTTAAACTTCTCGTTTTATTTATATATTGTTTCTCTGACTTCATATAGGTGCATATCTGCATTCTCTATAGCTCACTGAGCTTCAAGTTGATCAAATTTAATTCTTTGTTAGGTATTCTCCATTTCTTTATGGTTGGTTACCAGTGCTTTATTATTTATTTATTTATTTGTTTATTTTGGTGGTGGTATGTTTCCTTGATAATTTGTGATTCTTACGGCCTTGTATTGGTATCTCTGCATTTGAAGGAGTAGGAGTGGGCACCTCTTCCAATCTTTACAGACTAGTTTTGGCAAGGAAAGTCCTTGACCAGCCAGCCTATCCAGAGACTCGCGGTGGGCTCGATGGCAGGATCTGTGGGTGAGCTCATAGCTATGTTTCTTAAGGTGAGCTGGCTTAGTGCCCAAGTCCATGAGGGTGGGCATAGAGCTGGGTACTCGGGTCAACCTAGTGATGAAGTCCACCGGAGTGAGTCTTGAGCATTGGTCCATGGGTGCCATTCTGGCATGTGGGGATTCCAAGGATGATCTGATGCTGGAATAATTCTGGAGTTTGGGTCTGCAGAGGCTGGTCTGGAAGCTAGGTATCTGAGGGTCAGTCTATTGTCTGGGTCTATGGGGTTGGCTTGGGGGTCTGGGTCAGTAGGGGATGACCTGGCAATAGGGTGGGCCTGGAGCCTCACACTGTGGTGGCCAGCCTTGTGCTAGAGTGGGCCTACAGTCTGGGTTGGTGGGAGCCAGACTGGTGCCTGGGTCTCAGGGATTGCCTTGGAGCTTGGGACCTCAGGGGCCAGCTTGGCCCTGGGGTGGGCCTGAAGCCTGGTTCACAGTGGTCAGTTTGGTGCCATGAGTCACTGTGGCAGGCCTATGCTGGGGTCCACAGTGAAGTTGGGTTCTCACTTTGTTCTCCTTTCCCCACTTGGAGGACATCTCTCTCCATACTGTGCTGTGTGAGCTTGAGGAAAGGAAGAGGTAAAGTAGGTAATGTGAAATTGTCCTTCCTATCATCTTCAATGTTTTTCTTATTTCTGTGCTACACTTGGATGATGAAATCTCTTACCTGGATTTCTCAGCTCTTATGAAGTTGCTTTTATGCATGCATAGTGGTTCAAATTAATGTTTCTGCAATTAGATAAGCACTAGAAACTCTTATCCTGCCATCTTGCTAGCATCACTCTCCAGACCCATTCTACCTGAGATTATTTCTCTATGTAACTACCTGTTAGTTTTATGTCTCCCACATTAGGATGTAATTTCCATGTGGGTGGTTAAGGGTTTTGTCTTTTTCATTGCTCTATCTTTAGCATTTCACGTAGTGCCTGATATAGTTCAATATCTATTTGTTGAATGAATCAACGAATAAAACCCAAGTTATTCTGAAATCCAAAGATGTACAACAGACTGAATGGACCTGAAAATTCTGAAAAAACTGTTGTCATATTTCATGACTGTTCTGCCTAGGATTAAGCTAGCTCTATACTGTTGTGTTCATAAAAAGTCACTAAAAATTTCCATAATAAACCCATTTTTCATGGACACATGTCCTTTTCCTGGTCTTGTGGGCTGGATACAATAAGCATAATTAAAGCAATAAATAAAAGTGCCACTAGCCACATGGGACCCAGAATTCACTCCCAAGGGCATCCCATGGTTTCTGACCCCTGTTTTACTAAATAGACATTTAAATAGAGGAAGGAAAAGTACGCATAAATAATAAATGAGTGGATATAAGTCCAGTGTCTGCTGTCCTCCATAATTCAAGACCACAGCTTTTCTGAGGTGGTCTTTTTGCTCCATGAACCTGAAGATGATGCTCATGCTATTGTTTCCAGAGACCAGAGCTGTTTCCAATTTGTCTCCTTTGTATGGTCCACTTACAGCCAAAGAACTGTTTCATCTCCTGAATGCTGGTGTTCTCCATGGAGCTCTCACACTTCTGCACATCCTATGAGTAGGGGTATTGGAAACCTTTTCTGAATTATCTTTTTGAGTAAGTTTGTACAGCAAAGAGCCTTGGAAGATAAAGATAATGTCTCCCTTCAGGAGAAAGGTTGGGCAGGGTTGCCCAATCTTTATAACAGATGGGATTTCTTAAACTCATGGCCCCTCCTCTGTAATGCAACCCACTGTGCAGGTGTTATCTGGTCCTCTTCACATCTCTCTGTGGGGATTGAGGCTTGGGGAGCTGGCACCTACATTGGTGATAATTCAGCTATTGCTGTGGCTGTTTTGTCCTTGTTTGTGACCCAGGAGGCTTGTATCTTCTGCCAGCATCCATAAAACTTTGGCAGCTTAAGTTGTTAACTTGAAATGAGTGTAAAATCTCAGACCTTTACAGTCTTGACAATTGGAATTTGGTAATTTCTTGTTGATTGGGCAGGATATCTATGATAAAAATATAAAGCCTGGTGATAAGATGAGGAAATATCTGAAAGCCACATCTTATGAGGAGCAGTTGAAGGAACCCAAAGAATTCATCCTAAAGAACAACAGCCCAAGAGAGAACATGAATGCAGCCTTCTAGTCTTTTGAGAGTAACATGGAAGAAAAGAATGCTCTTTGGGATGCTACAAAGGCCAAAGTTCAAGCCAATATGAGGAAGACATATGGAAGCAGATTTCAGCTAACTGTCAAGGAGATATACACTTCACCTGCAAAAAGCTGCGACTAATGCACAGAAACTGACTGGATTTTATAACAAGATAGAAATTGTTTTGTTAAGACTTTAATTAGACATGCTGTAGAACAGAATTTGTTCCCTGAGTGGGTCCTGTGCTCAAGGATATGGAAGGTGGTTAAAACACATCTCTGGAATCATTTATAAAGAGTCCACTCTTCTACTAGATAAGTGATTATTTCAGGTAATATCTTAGGTTTTTTAGAACCATCTCAGATTCTAGACATTTTTGGTTATCATCTTGCTGATACGTCCCTTCTAGACCACAGGTTCAGGGAGGTTAGAATGCAAGTTTTGGTGTGAAGTTGCCTGAAGCTTTAAGTCACTTAACTATACTCCTTTCTATAGCATTCAGCTGACTTCTCATAAAAGCAGAATTCTAGTCTAGAGAAGACCCAGAAACATACATGAGAAGCTTTAGGAAGGAGCCAAGTCATACTGACTACTTCACTATTTACTCATTCATTCAATGGAGTTACTCAGCATCTACTTTGTACTAGACCCTGTGCTGGGTAAGGAGAATTTGGGGAAAAGTGACATCAAGTTGGGAACACAGATAAGTAAGAGCACATCTTTCTTAGTGTTAAGACAGATGTAAACCCAGAGTTCTGTAGGAGCAAAGAGGGGAAACATGAAGTAGAGTAGGCATAGAAACTGAGCGAGGAGACACTTCCCAGAGGAATTGAGCAATTTTAGAAGTTTAAGTTAAGTGTAACTTGCAGAAGGAAAAGCATGTCCTATGTCATAGAGATGGGAAACCACCTGGTGTCCAAGGAACTATGAATAGTATAATCTGTCCTAAGCAAAGGTTGCGTATGGAAGAATGAAAGGGCTGGGGATTTAAGCAAAAGCCATATCACAAAAGGTCTTGTGAGACAGAAATGAGTAGAATTTCCTTTTGCAAAGATGACTCCAGCTGCATGAGCAGGATTGACTGGAGGAAGAATGGCTTAGGGGCAGAAGATCAGTCAGGGAGTGGCTGCAATAATGCAGGATGTTGAAGGTTGAACAAGTGTGATGAGTGTACACTCTGAATTATGGGCAGAAAAGTATCCTGGATTTGCCTTAGAAACCCTTTATATGTCAAGAATAATTTCAGAGTTCTGAATTTGGACACTGTAGCCTGTCTAGGCAAAGGACTCATGGCCAAATGTGCAAGGGCTAGTCCCATTGATATCAGTGGCACTAGGTAAGCTGGGTTGGCCTATCCTTATTGGTCTGGCTTTTCCAGTTCTTCTGAAAGGCATTATGGGTGGTGGGTGCATCCTCCAGTATCTATGGCAATCTTTTAAAGATTGGGTACTGAAATATTTCTGAAACGGAAAGGGCTTGGTTGCTGGGAAACCAATGGCCACTATTAACCACACCTACCAGCCCACTCCAGATGAAGTCCTTTCTCTTTAGAAAAGAATTTCTAATTCCTCCCATCAACTGCCACTGCCTACGTACTTAATTTCCTTTTGGGGTGCAGCAACCATCTGGCCTGCTAACAAAGGGTTTCTAGTTGATTATGCAAAATGTTCATACTTAAAACTTGGCCAGATGTGAGTCTTTCTTTTCTTCACCCCCTCCTTTGAAATCAGAAGAAAACTGGGCAGGTTTTTTTCTTTCTTTCTTTGGGGCTAAGAACAAGTAACACAGTGACAGTAGCTTTTAGAGTTCTTGTGTCCATTTCTTTTTTCTAATTGATTTTTATTGAATATCCCCAACTTCAGGCAAAGAACTGGGCTAGACAGCAGCAGATCAGAGGAGGAAAGATGAGGAAATTTTCCCCCAGCAGGTCATAATCAGGCTGGGGAGAGAAGAAGACAGGAAGGAAGTATGAGCAACAGGGCTCAGGATGTGCTACCCTCTTAAAGTGGTGGCCCAGAGCCTGGCACAGCAGCCTTATGCCTGGTCCTTAGAGTGTGCTCAGAATGGATTCATAACAGAAAACAAACCTGTTGAATCAGAACTCTCAATGCCCAGTCTTCCTCTGCACCCACCATAGGTTCCTAACAAAATGAACAAATAGTCAAAGGAATTCAATCATGGCCCAATGACATGAATCCAGGAGAATAAAGAGAGAAGCACAGGAGCACAGCTGGGTGCAGGGAGGACCTTGAGGAGGCCCCTAATGGAGCTCTCACCCCAGGCATGGTAACCAAGAAGTCAACTACATGTTGAGAATTGTTATAGACTGAATTGTAAACTCCTCCCTCACATTCATATGTTGAAGCCCCCCAACTCTCAGTGCCTCAGAATGTGACTATTTTTGGAGAGAAAGTATTTAAAGAGATAATTGGTTAAGATGAGGCTATTAGGGTGGGATCCCTAATATAATAAGACTCGTGTCCTTAGAGGAGGACGAAGAGACTCCAGGGATATGAGCACAGAGGAAAGGCCATCTGAGGATATGGCAAGAAGTCAGCCATCTACAAGCCAAGAAGAGAGGCTTCAGGAGAAACCAACTTGCTGGCCTTGAGATCTTAAACTTCCAGGCTCCAGAAATGTTAACCAATACATTTCTGTTGTTTCAGCCAGCCAGTCTATGGTATTTTGTTATGGCAGCCCTAGCAACTTATATAAGAATATTCACACAGACTATCCAAACCTGGAGAGAAGCGAACTTAATATCTTTTTCTTCTTATACTTGAAACAGTGAGAAAAGCTGCAAGGGCAAGTCTAATGACAAATGGAAGGCAAAGAGGTCCCAAAGAGTGATGTGCTCTGATGCCGTGAGGACTCTGAGGCTCCATGCTGAATCAAAGCAATGAAGCCAGAGGCATTCCTCTCCCTGCTGGGAATAGCTTAATACCCCCAGCCCACCAAGTAAGTAAACACTGGAAGAGGGCATTGAACACAGTGTCAGAAGAGAGAGGAGCCGCCAGGCATCCCAAGGGTGTCACATCTAATAGAACCTTGCACTTTGGTCAACTGAGCTTCCCTGACCCTCTCCTCCAACCGTCACCATCCTGAAAAGATACACCAAAAGGAACACGCAGTAGCTATCCTCAAAGATGGATGTTGAGAAACTATTAGTCTTAAAAGTCACATTGGAACAAAGAGAAGCACTGTTAAGAACTAGTCAGTAAGAGCAAGATGGAAAAAAAAGAAAAGAATAAAAAAAGTATGACAACTATAGAAATAAGCTACAAGAAAAAGTAAAGAAAAAGAAAGTTTCATCCAAAACATAGAGAATTCAGTCTAGAAGAAAACATAACCCAAGGAACCAAAGGCAATTCCCCATGTGTTTCTAGTTATTGAGCAACTGGGTAAAAGTGTGAATTCAATAAAAACAAATGCTCAAAGATGAGCTACTAAAGCAATGGAACATGATGCAGAGGGACATTGCAGCCCTAAGGAAGAAAAATGGTAGAATAACATGCTTTCAGTACAGAACTAAAAAATAAAATTAAAAAACTAAAGAAGGGAAGAGACATCACTGAAAATTTAATTATTGAAAATACAAAAAGGCTTGAAAACAGCACCAATGAAGGTGGATTAAAAAGAGCAAGAAAAGTAACTGGATAGATGCTGATAGGGCAGAAAAAGATAAATCTAACAATCATTCAATTCATTTAGCAAATATTATAGAGTACATCTGTGATATCAATGCATTTACAGACAATAAACATAGACAGGCCAACATGTCACATGATGATAAGCGCCAAGGAGAAACAGAAAGCAAAGGAAAGTTGGAGAGGACAGTGGTGGGGCTGTAGCTATTTTATAAAGATGTTCAGAGAAGGCCTCAGGGGGCAACTCTGGAGGTGAGACCTGAATGAAGTGAGGGCACCAGCCCGCGGGCATTTAGGGAAAGTGAGTTCCAGGAAAAAGGAACACAAATGCAAAGGCCTGGGTGAGAACATGCCTGATACATTTGGGAGCTTCATGGGGGCCATTGTGAAGGGAACAGAGAATGGGGAAGGTGCTAGGAGATGAGGCCAGAGAAGTGGAAGGAGCCAGATGAGCATTGCCTTGTAGGCCATGGCAGGGGTTGGGTATGAATTCCATAGAATGCTTTGAATGGAAAAGGACAGGGTCACTGTGGATGGATTGTTGAATTGAGACTGTTGTGAAACGAGAGGGTGTGCAGAGAGAGCAGTTTGGAGATTGTTGCAGTAAAGGAAGCAAGAAATGATGGTGGGATAGAGCAGGGCAGAGGGGAGGTTGGTGAGAAGCAGTCAGATTCTGGATCCGTTGAAGGAAGAGATCAGAGGATTTGTAGGATCAGATATGGAGTCTGAAAGAAGGGGAGGAACCAAGCAAGGGTAACTGCAAAGGTTTTGGCCTTAGAATTTGGAAGGATAAAGTCCCGATTTATGAAACTGGGGAGATTCTGGTAGTAGCAGGTTTGTGATGGGAACCAAAGTCTGGATTTGGGTGTGTTAAATTTGTGCATAATTGAAGTGAAGATATGGGAGGTGGTTAGATGTACAATTCTGGAATTTTGAGAGATGCTTTGGCTTAAAGATATAAATTTGTGAGTTATCAGTGCATAATTGAAGTCTTTGAAGTGGAGAACCCAGCAAATAGAACAGAAAAATTATTCAAAGATACAATGAAATAAAAAATTCATGACTTTGCAGATTAACAGAACTAGCTCTGCTTCAAAACAATTTAATGGAGAGCCGCTAAGCAGAGAGGGCCTGCAATGTGGAGACATATCCTGGTTTAGTTGCTGAACTTCCAAGAAAAATAACGAGCTCTTCAGGCATCCCAGAAGAATAAGTAAGTCGCAGAAGCAGGAGACAAGAAGACTGATCACAGCATTAATTCAGTAGTTGAAGGTAATAGACCAATGTCTACATTTTTTTTTCCTTTTTTTTTTTTTTTCGAGATGCAGTCTTGCTCTGTTGCCCAGGCTGGAGTGCAGTGGCATGATCTTGGCTCACTGCAACCTCCGCCCCCTGGGTTCAAGCAATTCTTTTGCCTCAGCCTCCCAAGTAGCTGGGACTAGAGGCAAGTGCCACCATGCCTGGCTAATTTTTTGTATTTTTAGTAGAGATGGGTTTCACCAAGTTAGCCAGGATGGCCTCGATCTCCTGACCTTGTGATCTCCCCGCCTCAGCCTCCCAAAGTGCTAGAATTACAGGTGTGAGCCACTGTACCCAGTCCAATGTTTACATTTTTTGGAGGAAATTGTGATTCAGTAATATCAGTTATAACCAAGATGTTGTTCAAGAATAGGACAACAGGCAGATATTCTTAAATAACTCATATAAATCAGGAAATATTGCACCCTGAGCTCTTACTGGGAAAAAAAATCACTTAAAAATGAAATCAGGCCACTTAAGAGATGAATCAAAGCACAGCACTGAGGAATGGAGGATGTGGTAAGAGTGAACATTGAATCCGTTTAAATATAGACCTAATACTAAAAAATTGTGAGAATTATTGCTACAAAGCAGAATGCAAATACTATAGTCCTGACAGTGTAAAATGATGCTCTAGCTAACGAAAATTGGGACGTGGCGGGAGGTTTGGAGGGAGGAAGCATGAGAGTGCTAATGGCTTCATTGCTCACAGGAGTCAATCAATGCTGCGTAAAATTGAAACTTATTAGCTTAAAAACATCTAATGTTTCTAATGATGATCATCATAATTTTATTATCTAACATCAGAAGTGTTTTTAAATATCTATTATAGTAAAGAAACATTTTAAGATTAGCAATTCCTTCCATTTCATTTTAACTTTTTTTGTTTTGGTAAATTCAAGTAAACATTCAATAAAAATACTGCTTATAGCATGATTCTATTTTTAGAAATGGATATATCAATCTATTCTCTATCTGTATTTATAGATAGAAAAATATGTGGAACAATATTTATCTAGAATATTGATGGTTAGTTTTGGGTGAGATCATTTGAAATGATTTTTAATTTGTTGGGAATATTTTGTTTATGTTTTTCTGCATTGCTTGAGTTCACAATGTGTATATTTTATTTACAAAAATAATATTTATATATACATATATATTTTATATATAAATATTTTATATGTATTTTATATTTTATATATATTTACAAATATTTTATATATATTTATATATTTGTATATATACACAAATATATACAAATATTTTATATATACAAAAATATATAATATGTGTGTGTATATATATACATATATATATATATATGTATATATATGTATGTAAAAGTAACCATGAGAGATTGTTTGTGGGCGGCTCCCAGAAGGAGTGAGAAAAAATATTACTGTGGAAGACTTCTTGGAAGAGGGGCTTTAAAGAGAGCATTTCCCATTGGGAAATACCTGGGTGGACCTAAGGAAAGGAAAAATATATGAAGCTGTAGAACCACATAGGGAAAGCCTGGGCAAAGATACTTATTATTCAAGGAGTAAAGAAAGCCTCCTTTTGTTCATCACCCATTATGTGCCACAATACAAGTATCTGTCTCTTGTGAGGTAAAGGCTATTATCCCCATATGTAGTAAAGAGTTAATTCAGCAGACTTGGTGTGTTCAAACCTTGCACATTCTGAAGAAAGGACTGGCCCTTGACTAGCTCCTGAGAGGTATCCTCTGCACTTTTGGAATATCCTGCCTAGTAAAAGTGTCTTCGTCTGACTGAAGCTTTAGCCCCATAGCAGATAGTTTAGGTTGCTTATGCTGACAATGTGATTTAAAGTGAGCACCTGTTTTTGTTCACCTGAGGTCTAGCTTGCATCAGTTTGACCTCTGGGGGTGCTGAAGACTGAGTAGTTAAGATCAGTCACATGGACTCTCCATGCTGACGTGACTGACCTCAAATAAAAACCCTGGACACCAAGGCTTGGCTGAGAGTCTCCGGTTTTGGCAAAGTTTTGTGCGTGTTGTCACACATCATTTCTTGGAGACTTAAGTGCTGTCAATATGATTCCACTGGGAGAGGACAATAGGAACCTTGTACTTGTTTCTCTGGGACTCTTTTCTATGTACCTTTTCCTTTGGTGATTTTGATCTGTATCCCTTCACTGTAACAAACCATAACTATGAGTATAAAAGTTTTTTTTCTGAAATTGTTTAGTCCTTCTAGTGAGTCATTGAATCTGAAGGTGGTCTTAAAGACCTCCCACGGAACTCCACTTTACATATGAACTAAAGCTCAGAAGATTTATGTGACTAGCTTATGATCACACAACCAGTAAACAAAAGAACCAGGATTGAAACCTAAATCTTCCTGGCTATACAGCCTTACTTTTATCTCTGCAACAGAGGTTTTCAAACTATGTTTTTATTTTTAGCAGCATAATGCTTTGGGGTGGGTGTACAAAAAAGAAGTAACAAGATTCCCATTATGCAAATTAAGAAGTAGAACAATACAGTATTGTTGTTGAAGTGTGGGTGGATGGTGGCCACATGTCATTTGGCCTACCTCCTATCCCTGAAATGGAACCCATTAACCTCATTAGAATCCTCTGGAAAAATGGTTGTTGGGAAATGCACCCTGGATTGTGTCATTTAAAAACACTAGAGTGAAACTATTTTCTCAGGACCAGTCCTTACACTCCAAGATGCTGTTCTGTGGAAGCTAAATGGAGCCTGGGCTATTTGGATTCTGTAATTCCAAACTGGTCTATTGATAAATCCAATATTGACTTGACAGCCTCTAAAGCTTCATCATGCCAAGCTAGATCTTTGGAAACAAGGCTGGAAATCCACTCCAGGCACATTTGCTACCTTTAGATCATCCTCCCTCATCAGCCTTTTCTCACTGACTAACTCCTCCATGGCCATCTCGGGCTTCATGTGATCCTGGAAGTTGCTCCTGACCCCTCAAGTCGTAGCTCAGTGAACCCTCTGCTTAGGATGATGAACTGTTCTGGTTTGCCTGAGGCTGTCCCAGTTTTACCACTGCAAGCTCCATATTCCAGGAAACGCCTCACTCTCACATAAACAGGACTTTTTTTTTTTTTTTTTTTTACCTTACTTCAGTCTTCTGTAGCAGTGCCCCTCAAATTTGAAAAACATGAGTCACGAAGGATCTGAAAATGTAGACTTTGATTTGGTAGGGACAGTGAGGCCTGAGATTTTGCATTTTTAACAAGCTCCCAGGTGCTGTTGCTGCTATGGTCCTGCTGGTGTCGGGACCACACTTTGAGTGGCAAGGGATAGGGGCACACTTTGCTTTCTCTGTCTCGGCGATCATTGCATTTGATTGTAATTTTCTGTGTGTTGATTTCCCCCACTAACTCGTCAGTTCCCCAAAGAAAGGAACAGTATCCGAAGCACCTGTATTCCCAATACTAATAGGATGCCCAGCACAAAGTAGGTGTTCAAAAGATTCCCTTTGGGCTAGAAGAAAAGAGAGTAGAATTCGTTAAGAGGGGCCCAGATTTGTGCTTGAGGACCAGCCAGGACCAGTAACTAAAGAACAATTGACTAAAGACTTTTGTGTGCTTGAGGACCAGCCAGGACTAGTAACTAAAGAACAATTGACTAAAGACTTTTGTGTGGAATGAGTAAGGAATTGGGGTAAGGATTTTTGAGTCTAGTTTGATGTTATGCCCCTAAGGAGATCACTGGCACGTGTGACCAGAGGGAGCACATGGGTCTGAAATGGAATGCCTTAACCTCATTCAAATCTTCTGGAAAAATGGATGTTGGCAAATGCACTCTGGATTTTGTCATTTAAAAACACTAGAGTGAAAACTATTTTCTCAGGACCAGTCCTCACACTCCAAGATGCTGCTTTGTGGAAGCCAAAGGGAGAGTGGGGTATTGAAATTCTGTAATTCCAGTCTGGCCTATTGATAAATTCAATATTGACTTGATTTGTGTTAGGTAGAATCAACAGTGCCTCAGTGAGATGGCCTGTTCAACAGAGGAGGAGAAACACTCTGAGAAGTTAAGCAACTTGTCCAAGATCACACAGCGAGTAAGCTGGACAGAGCTGAATACAATTGTATGATTCCTAATGAGAGCTCTTTCAACTACACCACAGCAAATCCCAGAGTAAAAAACAAAACAAAACAAAACACTATTGTGTGCCAGGCAGGGGGAATGTAGTTTTGTCCCCAGTTGCAGCATTTTCAGAGTATCTGGGAAATAGCATCATTCCCCCTCACAAACAGAACTATCAAAGATTGAAAAAATTCAACTTCACAGACTCCTAAAAGAAATGGTGGTTTGGCCAATGACCTCTGAATTGAGCTGATTGAATCTGCACTAGGCATTGCCTGGAGCCGGCAGGACTGTAGCCTGACATAATTCTTCATCTACTCAAGTTATAAAGGGGGAAGCAAGGTTGCCCCTTATCTGAGAATCCCCCTTATTTGAAGGATTTTGACTAGCCCTTGATGGTAATTAAATTGTTTTTAGGGCCTAATGCATAATATGTAATGTTTGCTTTCTAATGACCACCAGATGGTTTTCAATGCTAATGAGGGGTGTATAATGACTCCCAGATTCCTAATAGAAGCTGTAGAAGTCAGATGCTGTCAACCGAATGGATTCTCTGGGCAGAGTTAGCACTCCCCAGGGCTGGTCACCAAGCCTGGACTTAGGCAGAATTGGGATAGGGATTTTCCATACTTGTTGGTATTCACTGTTGGCTCTTGGCAATGAGGGCATGCTTAGATGACATCCACCTTGGACATTAGCACATAGTAGGTACTAGATGGAGCTTGCGTGTCGAATTCATCAAAAGATGTCATAGATGGAATAGATCTTACAGTACAAGCTTGCCCACTTTTAATTAGTGTCAGAATCTCCCTGTATGATTTAAAAAATAACTTTCCTTTTTTAACTTTTATTATAAGTTATAGATCTGCAGAAAAATTAAAACTCATAGATTAGCAAAAAGAACAAAAGGAAGAAAGAATGAAAGGAAAGAAGAAGTAATGAAGAGAAGAGTAGAAAGAAGAATTTTAAAAAGGGGGAAAAAGCCATTTATAGGCTTACTGTATCTAGATCAATTTACCTAAATCTGGTTTGGCTAAAACAAGTTTCTCTATGAATCATTTGCCAATTTACATTTTTCTAAAATTAAATCCTCTGTGCATCTTTTTGGAGCTTACTCTTTGTCCTTGCATCTTTTTGGCATGTAAGTATTCCTAACAAAAAGGCACTTCTCACTTAAAAGCAATTCAAACTTATTTTTGTCTATCAAATTAGGATTTGTCAAAATTGCAATGTTTTATAAATAATAACACACATTTGAAAGGGGGATGATCTTAGCAAATTATCAGTAGATATTTGGAGAAGTGATGTTTAGGAAAACCGGTTTTAGGTGAAGTGGCTGTTACTGTACCCATTACCTATCTTTGACCGATCTCCATATTTGGTCTCTGTCTAGTCCTTTTGACATGAGTCTACTCATGTCAGTATAGACAAAGGAGATTATCTACACATGCACACATATACACACGTATATATACACACACACATATACACACATCACACACATATATGTATGCATATATACACATGTATGTATATATACATGCATGTATAGATACATATAAGATGTATGTATGTACATATGAAATACACATATATGTATGTTTCATTAGATACAGTACATTAAATATGCCTTATATGTATATTCTATACAGTGATATTTAAACAAAAATGAGATTTTAATTTAAAACCTACTCAATTAATGGAAACAATATATCACTAGAAATTCTGTAACATTAAATACCTAAATAGTATTTGATTCCATTGATAGGTTATTGTTGGATATTGAAGTTATTCCCAGTGCTCCTCTATTACAAACAGCATGCTCCATGGCTTGCTTCCCTTTTTGCTCCTAGCAATATATCTCAAACATCATTTTTTTTTTTTGAGGTGGAGTCTCACTCTGTCGCCCAGACTGGAGTGCAGTGGCATGATCTCCACTCACTGCAAGCTCCGCCTCCCGGGTTTACGCCATTCTCCTGCCTCAGCCTCCTGAGTAGCTGGGACTACAGGCGCCTGCCACCTTGCCCGGCTAATTTTTTGTATTTTTAGTAGAGATGAGGATTTCACCGTGTTAGCCAGGATGGTCTCGATCTCCTGACCTCGTGATCCGCCCACCTCGGCCTCCCAAAGTGCTGGGATTACAAGCGTGAGCCACCTCGCCCGGCCCAAACCTCTTTCATGACAGTATGTATAGATGATTCTTCTGGACAATTACATAGTTTTTTACAAAATGGATATGCCATATTCTTTCAAAACTGCTCCATAGTCTTTGGGGCTCAACTTGTGCATGCATATGTAGTATTTCCTCAGATTAAATTCCTAGAGGTTGTATGCAAACTTTTAAAACTTTTGATATATACATCTCTAAATTTTCCCCCAGAAACATTGTGCCAATTTATATGTCCACCAGTGGAATATGATAGTGCCTATGTCCTTTCACTGATCTCAACTCGGGACTATCCTTTCTTTCTTTCTTTTTCCTTTAATTCCCAAAATAATAATGCTCATACTAAAAAAGAAAAATAAAAAAACAAACAAATAATGAAAAATTATGCAGAGAAAAAAAAAGGATAAAATCTCCTTCTTTCTCTGTATCTCTTTCCCTGATCCTCCCATCCAGTTTCTCTACCAAGAGGGACTTCTGTTAAAATTTGGTGAGCATCCTTCTAGAACAACTCTATGCATTTAGATTGCATGTACTTGGTCATAAATGGAATCAGACTATGTGCACACACACACACACACACATACACACACACACTATATTGCTCGCTTTTCTTTTTTCACCTCACAATATATCACAAACGTCTTTCCATGACAATAAGTACCACTCTTGTTCAAAAGAATCAAGATGAGTCTACACATCAGTGTAGACATGATTCATCTTGATTCTTTTGAACAATCACATAGTATTTAAAGAAAAAAATGTGTCACAATCTTTTAAAATTATTCCTTATTAATGGACATTTAGCTCCTATATATTCACAATTTCTAATATTTTTAAAAAATTGGTCCATTTGATAAATGAGAAAATGATGTTATTTCTATCTTAATACACATTTCCATGATTTCTAATTTGGCTAAACATTTCTTATATACTCATTGACCATTTGTATTTCGTTTGGAAATTGCCCAGCTACATGTTGAAGCAGATTCTGCTCGTGCTCCCTAATACCTGGATTAGACATTTCTAAGAGTGTGCTTGACTGCATTTTCTAGGTCTTTTGCTTCTAAGTGGGGCCAAGTGGCTGTTGCTTATCAATTGAATGAGAGCAGAGGAAATGTATGTCACTTCCAGGCTGAGATGGTTAAGAATGTGTCCTGAAATATGGAGGAGTTGCATGCTGGAAAGACCCTGGGTTCCTGAATTACTGCATGGAGCCAAGGCCCCTGTATCCACTTACAATGATCTATGATAGAAGCAGGAAATAAACTCAGTGTTAAGCCACTGAGATTTGGGCTTATTACAGGAACTAATATTGCTTACCCTGAAAAATATATGGATAGGTGGCCGGGTACGGTGGCTCATGTCTGTAATCCCAGCACTTTGGGAGGCCAAGGTGGGTGAATCACAAGGTCAGGAGTTCAAGACCAGCTTGGCCAACATAGTGAAACCCCATCTCTACTAAAAACACACACATACAAAAATTAGCCATGCATGGTGTCGGGCGCTTGTAGTCCCAGCTACTTGGAGGCTGAGGCAGGAGAATGCTTGAACCCGGGAGGCGGAGGTTGCAGTGAGCCTAAATGGTGCCACTGCACTCCAGCCTGGGTGACACAGCAAGACTCTGCCTCAAAAAAAAAAAAAAAAAAAAAAAAATTTATATATATATATATATATGAGAATAGGCTTATTTTTATCTTCAAAAAATTTTCCCCACCATCAAATTATAGTTTTAGTGTTTAGGAATAAACGTGTTTAAATTCAATAGCCTCAGGGCATTTTCACTGTTTTGCCTGCTGGGAATATTTCTCCTACAAAGTTGGCTGGCTCCTTTTCATCTTTCCAGCCTCAGTTTAATTATCACCAACTCAGAGAGGCCATCTTTGACCACCAGTCTAATAAAGCAGCCTCCCCATGCCTTAGTCTGGTCATAGAGAGATGGCTTGCTTCATAGCACTGTCAGCAATTTTTACTTCCACATTTACCTATGTGTTTACGTTTGTCTCCTGCTCTGCATGGTCAATCCTTCAAGGAAGTGACAGTTACAAAGGTGCTCTCACTGTGTATCAAGCACTTAGTAGAAGGTTTGTCTTAGAGTAGGTACTCAGGAAACATTTGTTGAGAACTGAATGATTTACAACATCCTCTACATACATTAAAAAAGTACTGCACATAGGTATGAGTCCTAGACAGTGCTTGGTATACAGATGGACTTGTTGATCTCCTGTAGTAATTCCATGAGTTCCAGGAATTTGGGGCCCATGGATTAAAGGCATTGGTGTGGTTAGACAGACTTACTTAGCAAATTGCAAAATTGAGACGCAGAGAGAATTGACTTGTCCAAGATCACCAAGAGAGTGATTACTTAGCCAGGACTAGATTCTAAGTTTTCTAATACCTACAACAGTACAGTGCAGTGGTTAAAACAGGCAGTGTAGATACTTGACTCCAAACTCCCAGCTCTGCCACTTACTTGTCACGTGGCCTTTAGTAACTTGTCTAAATCTCTGTCTTCCCCTCTTTGTGAAAAGGGGACAGTAGTACCTCAGTGTACCTGGGAAGTTTAAATAGGTAATAGTCAGCCTTCCTAGCTGTGGGTTCTACATTTGTGGATTCAACCAACTGCAGCTCAAAAATATTCAGAAAAAAATTCCACACAGTTTCCAAAAGAAAACTTGAATTTGCTGTGCACTGAGTACTACGTTGAATCCCGGTGAATGAAGTGGTATGTTAGCATTGTATTAGGTATTATCAGTAATCTAGAGAAGAGATGCTTTAAGGTATACAAGAGGATGTGCATAGGTTATATGCAAATACTATGGCATTTTATATAAGCAACCTCAGCATCTGCAGAGTTTGGTATCTGAGGGGGTTCCTGACATGCACAGATACCAAGGAACGACTGTGTATGTAAGGTAATTGTGATGAAAGTGTTCCTCTCTGAAATGATAGTCAATAAAAGAAAATAATGATTCTAATAGTTTATATTAGATAGCTTTACTCATCATTATTCACTTACTGATCCCCTTTTTGTTTTGTGCCAGATCCTTGCCAAGTGCTGAGAAAACAAAGATATGTAAGATGCTATCTCTACCCTGGAGAGGTTCAGGGTCTGGTGGTCTGAGAAAGACTCATGAGCAGGCTGTTATACTAATGCAGACCCGATGCTGTGTTCAGGTGCACAAAGGGAGTGACAGGCTCCGTCTGAGGGGCACTGGAGGGTAGAGAGTACATTCCTTGTCTTCCCTCTCTAGAGAGTGAGTACCTGTGTTTCTACATATGCATAAAGCATTCTAGGTGACTGAAATAAGCAGCAGAAGTACATAAAGGCCCAGACTTGACAGGATGTAGTGATTCGAGGGGACCTGAAAGTTTGGAACCTCTATGTACCTCTTTCCGCACAGACTCCTATGTCCTTTCTTCACATCATGGCCGTACCAAGCAGTTCTCAGACTTGAGTGTGCATCAGTATCTCTTGGAAGGCTTGTTGAAACACACATTGCTGGACCCCAATCCCAGAGTTTCTCCTTCAGAAGGCTGGGGTTGGGGCTTGATATTTTGCATCTCTTCCCTGGTAATGCTGATGCTGCTTGCCAGGAAACCACACTTTGAGAACCGCTGGTCTACCACAGCAGCTCTTGTCCTGGCAGCAAATTAGAATCATCAGGGGAACTTCAAAAAATAGCAGTGCCAGGGCCCTGTCTCCCACATATTTCATTTCAATTGATCTAGAGTGGTTCTTATAGGCATATTTTTGTTTGGTTTTCCTTTTAATAGACTTTTTAAAATAGCAGTTTTAGGTTCACAGTAAAATTGAGGGGAAGCTACAGAGATTTCCAATAACTCTGTTCCTCCACACACGCACAGCTTCCCCCACTATTAACATCCCCCACCAGAGTGTGCATTTGTTACAGTTGACAAATTTACAATGACACATTATTGTCACCCAAAGTCCAGCATTTGCATTGGGGTTCACTCTTGGTGTTGTACCTGCTATGAGTTTGGACAAATATGCAATCATATGTATCCACAATTATAGTAGCATACAGAATCAGTATCCTGAAAATCTGCTGTGCTCTGCTTATTCATTCCTCTCTTCCCTTGTAACTCTTGGCAACCACTGATCCTTTTACTGTCTCCATAGTTTTGCCTTTTCCAGAATGTCTTATAGTTGGAATCACATAGTATGTAGCACAGTTAGATTGACTTCTCTCACTTAGCAATATGCAGTGAAGTTTCCCCTTGTCCTTTCATAGCTTATGGTTTATTTTTTTTTAGTCCTGAATAATATTCCATGTCTAGATGTACTACAGTTTACTGACCGATTCATCTACTGAAGGACATACTGGTTGCTTTCAAGTTTTAATAATTATGACTAAAGCTACCATAAACACCTGTGTGCATGTTTTTGTGTGAATATAAGTTTACAGTTCCCTTGAGTAAATACCAGAGAGTGTGATTGCTGGATTGTATGGTAAGAGTATGTTTAGTTTTTTGTAAGACTGCCAAATTGTCTTCCAAAGTGATTCTACAATTTTCCATTTCTACCAGCAATCAATCAGGGTTGCTGTTGCTCCACATCCTCACCAGCATCTGATGTTGTCAGTTTTCTGGATTTTGGCCATCATAGTAGGTAAGTAGTGGTAGCTCCTTTTTCTTTTAATTTATATTTCCCTGATGACATGCGTCGTAGAGCATCTTTTCTTATGTTTGTTTGCCATCTGTACATCATCTTTGCTGAGGTGTCTTTACAGTCTTTTGCCCATGTTTTAGTTGTTTTTTTTTTTCTTATTTTTAAGTTCTAAGTGTTTATCAGATTTTTTTTTTTTTTTTTTTTGAGACGGAGTTTCGCTCTGTCACCCAGGCTGGAGTGCAGTGGCGCAATCTCAGCACACTGCAAGCTCCACCTCCCGGGTTCATGCCATTCTACTGCCTCAGCCTTCCGAGTAGCTGGGACTATAGGCACCCACCACTATACCCAGCTAATTTTTTTTTTTGTATTTTTAGTAGAGATGGGGTTTCACTGTGTTAGTCAGGATGGTCTCGATCTCCTGACCTCGTGATCCACCCGCCTCAGCCTCCCGAAGTGCTGGGATTACAGGTGTGAGCCACGGCATCCGGCCCAGATACGTTTTTTTTGCAAATATTTTCTCCAAGCCTATGGCTTGTCTTTTTATTCTCCTGATAGTGCCTTTCACAGAAGAGAAATATTTAATTTTAATGAAACTGAGTTTATCAAGTCTTTATTTTATAGGTCATGTCTTTGGTGTTGTATTAAAAAAGTCACCTCCAAACTCAAAGTCATCTAGATTTTCTTCTATGTTATCTTCTAGGAATTTTATGGTTTTGCATTTTAAATTTAGGTCTGTGATCCATTTCGAGTTCATTTTTGTGAATAGTGTAAGATCTGTGTCTAGATTTGTGTATTTATTTTTGCATGTGGATGTCTAGTTATTTCAGCACCATTTGGTAAAAAGACTATCTTTGTGCCATTGTATTGCCTTTACTTCTTTGTCAAATATCAGTTGATTTAATTTATTTGGGTCAATTTCTGGGCTTCCTATTCTTTTCCACTGGTTTATGTGTCTATTTTTTTCACCAATACCATACTGTCTTGATTATTGTCACATTTTAGTAAATCTTGAGGTTAGCTAATGTCAGTACTTCAACTTTGATCTTGTCCTTTAATATTGTGTTGGTTATTCTGGATCTTTTGCTTCTCCACATAAACGGTAAAATTAAGTTTCTGGATATCCACAAAATAACTGCTAAGATGTTGACTGGCATGGCATTGAATCTATAGATCAAGTGGGAAGACTCAACATCTTGACAATATTGAGTCTTCCTATCCATGAACATGG
The DNA here is from genome assembly GCF_003255815.1 of Theropithecus gelada. Classification (NCBI taxonomy): domain Eukaryota; kingdom Metazoa; phylum Chordata; class Mammalia; order Primates; family Cercopithecidae; genus Theropithecus; species Theropithecus gelada. The sequence goes on along the minus strand of NC_037672.1, from coordinate 16,026,808 downwards.
AATATATCTCTATTATTTAGTTATTATTTGATTTTGTTCATCAGAGTTTTGTAGTTTTACTCATATAGATCTTGTATATATTTTGTTAGATTTATACCTAAGTATAGATGTTTAGGGGTGCTAATGTAAATGGTAATGTGTTTTTAAGTTCAAATTTCACTTTTTAAATTGCTGGTATACAGGAAAGCAATGAACTTTTGTATATTAATGTTGTATTTTACAACCTTGCTATAATTGCTTTTTAGTCCTGGAGGGGTTTTTTTGTTTTGTTTTGTTTTGTTTTTTGGTCAGTTTTTTCAGTTTTCTACATAGACAATTATGTTATCTGCAAAGAAATGTTATTTCTTCCTTTTCAATCCATATATCTTTTTTTTTTTCTTCTCACATTAGCTAAGACTCTTGGTACAATATCAAAAAGGAATGGTGAGAGGGAACATCTTTGCCTTATTCCTGATATTAGTGGAAAAGCTTCAGATTTCTCATCACTACATGTGATGCTAGCTGCAGGTTTGTTGTAGCCCATACTTTATCAACTTATGGAAGTTCTTTTCTATTCCTTGTTTCCTGAGGGTTTTCATTATGAATAGGTGCTAGATTTTGTCAAATATTTTTTCTGAATGTATTTATGTGACCACGTGATTTTTCTTATTTAGCCTGTTAATGTGATGGATTACTTTAATCAATTCTCAGATGTTGAACCCAACTCATACACTTGGGATGAATCCCACTTGGTCATAGTGTGTAATTTTTACTATGTTTTCTTTTTAAATTTAATTTGCTAATATTTTGTTGAGGATTTTTGCATGTACATTTATGAAAGATATTGGTTTGTAGTTTTCCTTTCTTGTAATGACTTTGTCTGGTTTTGGTATTAAAATAATTCTGACCTCACAGAATGAGTTAGAAAGTATTCCCTCTACGTTTTTCCTCTGAAAAGGTTGTAGATAATTGGTATAATTTTTTTTTTATTTTGGTAGAAATCACTTGTGAACCTATCTGGGCCTGGTGATTTCTATTTTGAAAGGTTATTAATTATTGATTCAATTTCTTTAATTGGTAAAGACTAATTCAGGTTGTTTATTTCTTCTTATGGGAGTTTTGGCAGATTGTGCTTTAAGGGATTGTTCCACTTTGCCTATATTCTCCAATCTGTGGGCATGAAATCATTTCTTTATTATTCTTTTAACGTCCATAAGGTCTGTAGTGATATCCCCTCTTTTATTCTGATATTAATAATTTCTGTTCTCTCTCCTTTATTTTAGCTATCCTGGCTACAGATTTTTAAAAATTTTATTCATCTTTTCAAATAACCAGCTTTTAGTTTTGTTGATTTTCCTATTGATTTACTGTTTTCAATTTCATTGATTTTTTTGCCCAATTTTTATGATTTGTTTGTTCCTCTGCATACTTTAAATTTAATTTGCTCTTCCTAGTTTCCTAAGGTGGCAGCTTAGATTATTTTTAAATTTTTTTCTTTTCTAATATATGCATTCAGTGCTATACATTTATTTGTAGGCACTGCTTTTGATTCATTTCTCAAATTTTGATAATTTCTATTTTCATTTTCATTCAGTTCAAAATATTTTTAAATTTCTCTTGAGATTTCACTCTTGGCCTGTGTGTTATTTGGAATGTGTTGTTTATTCTTCAAGTGTTTTAGAATTTTTCAACTACCTTCTTGTGATTAATTTCTAGTTTAATTTTTTGTAGTCTGAGAGCAGACGTTGTATAATTTGTGTTCCTTTAAGTTTGTTAAGATGTGTTTTTTGGCCCAGAATGTGGTCTATTTTGGTGAATTTTCCATGTGAGCTTGAAAAGAATGTGTATTCTACTGTTGCTGGATGATATAGTCTGTAGATGTCCATTATATTCAGTGGATTGATGTGTTGCTGTATTCAACTATGTTATTTTCTGATTTTCTCCCTGCAAGGTCTGTCTATTTCTGATAAAGGAATGTTGAAGTCTTTAACCTTAATAGTGGATTCATCTATTTCCCCTTGAAGTTCTCTAAGTTTTTGCATCACACAGTTTGCTGCTTTGTGGTTAGGTGAATCACATTAATGATTATTATGTCTTCTTGGAGAATTGAACCTTTTCTCAGCATGTAATGACCCTCTATATCCTCAAAAATTTTTCTTGCTCTGAAGTTTGCTTTTTCTGAAATAAATATAGCTACTCCCTCTTTCTTTTCTTTTCTTTTCTTTTTTTCTGTTTTCTTTTCTTTTTTGACAAAGTCTTGTTCTGTCACCCAGGCTGGAGTGCAGTGGCGCCATCTCAGTTCACTGCAACCTCCACCTCCTGGTTTCAAGCAATTCTCGTGCCCCAGCCTCCTCAGTAGCTGGGATTACAGGAGTACGCCACCACTCCCAGCTAATTTTTTGTATTGTAGTAGAGACAGAGTTTCACCGTGTTGCCCAGGCTGGTCTCGAACTCTTGAGCACCAGCAGTATGCCCACCTCGACCTCCCAGAGTGCTAGGATTACAGGTGTGAGCCACCGCGCCCAGCTCCGCCCACTTTCTTTTGATTACTGTTACATGGTATATCTTTATCCATCAATTTACTTCTCACCTACATGTGTCTTTATATTTAAAGTGGGTTTCTTGGCCTGGTGTAGTGGCTCATACCTGTTATCTCAGCACTTTGGGAGACTGAGGTGGGAGGATTACTTGAGCTTAAGAGTTTGAGGTTGCAGTGAGCTGTGATTGTGCCACTGCACTTCAGAGTGGGTGACAGAACTAGACAGTGTCTCAAAAAATAAAGTAGGTTTCTTGCAGAAAACATACATTTAGGTTTTGTTTTCTGATCCCCTCTGACAATATATATATATTTAATGGAAGCATTTATTTCATTGATGTTCAAAATGATTAGTGATATAGTTAGATTATTATATACCATATTTGTTTCTATTTTCTATTTCTTGCCCTTGTTCTATTTTTGTCTTCTACATTTTTCTGCCTTCTGTTGTTTTGATTGAGCATTTTATATGATTTCATTTTCTCTTCTTTCTTAGCATATCAGTTATACATTTTTAAACCTTTTTAAGTGATTGCTCTAGAGTTTGCAACATACACTTAGAAGTAATCCAAGTAGCTTCTTAAATAACACTGTACCACCTCACAGGTAGTGTGAATATCTTATAATAACAAAATAATCCTAGTTTATCCCTCATATCATTGCTGTCATTCATTTTACTTAAGCATAACATAGATGTGTGTATATATATCTTAAACATAAACATATATGTAAAGATATGTATATCTTATGTTAAGATATGTATAGCTTAAAATATATACAATCTTAAATGTATATATAATATGTAAGATATATACATATCTTCACATATATATAATCTTAAACATATGTACATATAATATATAAGTTCATTTTTGGCTGCTATAATAAATGCCATGGAAATTTCATAGAAACAAACAAGAGAAATTTGTTACAGTTCTGGAAACGGGCAAGTTCAAGATTAAAGTAGCAGCAGATTCAGTGTCCGAGGAGGGCTCACTTTCTGGTTAATAGAGAGCACCTTCTTGTTGTGTCATCACATGATGGAAAGGGAGGCCATGGTGGAAAAGGAGCACTTTCTTTCGGTGCTATCACCTGGTGGAAACGTCTCTTTATCCCCTTATAAGGGTACTAAACCTTCATGAGCTAACATTACCTAATCACATATCAAAGGCTCCACCTTCTGATATGACCACTTTGGAGATTGAGGCATAGGGAAGCAGAACAATTGTCTAAAGTCACACAGCTGAAAGAGTCAGGATTCAGGCCTCAGCGGTCTGACTCCAGAGTCCTAAATCATTGAAAATGTGGTTGTTGGAAAATACGCAACAGACTCCACTGGGCCTAGCCAGCTTTCAGAAAACCAGGGAAGAAAGCCCCCTTTATAACTTGAAATAGCCCCTTCCATTCTCTGTAATTTAGAATTACTCCCAACCCATTACCCTGAGAATCACAGCTGTGGGGCATGAGGATTCAAGAATAGATAACATCATCCTTGACTTTGAAAGGAGCTTGCAGTCTAATGGTAACGAAAGGAATACAAATCTGAATAGATACAATAGCTACTCTTACTGAGTGATCATTAGTGAGGCCTTTCAAGAGAGTTGTGTGAGGTCGATATTATTATCGTCTTCATATTACAGATGAGAAAATTGAGAAATGGAGAGATGAAAATATTTGCCTGAAGTCAACCAGCGATAAATGGCAGAGGCAGGATTTGAATGACAGCTGCACAGCTTCAGAGCCCCTCCCTTTATTTCACAACACTGGGGTCAATGTTCAGGGGCTGTTTATTTATTTATTTTCTTACTAAGATACTGCAGGCAGCCGTGGCTTCACGGAGCAGAGTCTTTATATTGCCACTGGGTGGATTGCTATGTGTGTTCCTGTCATCTGGCTGAAGGGTGGTTAATCCATCTCAGCTCTTTCCTCCCAGTGCAGCACAGGCAGGGGAGGAGGGGAAGCAATCGAGCTTCGCTTCTTGTTCTAATGACTTTAAAGGCTAAAAGTTTACAGTTGATTCTCAAAAACTCAAGTGCCTGTGAGATAATACATTTCTGTTTTTTAAGCCAAAAAACAAACAACCCCACACAAACTAAACAAGATTTTAAAAAACACTCAAGTGCCTATGGAGTCTAGGCTGGCAAGTGAGTGAGGGGGGACCTTGTAAACTGGAGGGCTCACACCCTCCAAAGTGTATCTGCTCCCTTTCACCCTCAGCTGCTGGGCCCAATGCCGAGGAGATACAGAGGAGCTATGGGTTCATAGACATCACTTTCCCCCCCCGCCCCCCGCAAAAAAGAGATATATCAGGTGGGCGCCTGTAGTCCCAGCTACTCAGGAGGCTGAGGCAGGAGAATGGTGTAAACCCGGGAGGCGGAGCTTGCAGTGAGCTGAGATCTGGCCACTGCACTCCAGTCTGGGCGACAGAGCCAGACTCCGTCTCAAAAAAAAAAAAGAGATATATCAGTTTTTGTGCAAAAATTTCCCAGTTTCAAAAACTAGTTTGTTTATTCAATAAGGTTAATGAGGTAAATACAATGTGCGGTGTGCACTGGGCACCGTTCGATGTGTGCTGAGTATAACAATGGAGGGAAAAAGTATCTGTTCTCAAGGAATTTATCTTTTAGTGTCAAAAGATAGTCAACACACAAATACACAGTATGCCATAAATATAATATCCCAATGGTGATATGTACTATAAAGCAGGGAAATAGGGACAACAATAAAGACTTGATCCAAGGTGGCTGCTGGGTATGCAGATGGTCAGGGAAGGTCTTACTGATATGGACACATGAACAGAGATGTGAAAGAGGAGAGGAAGCATGAAGTCAAATACATTAAGATGAGATCCTGTGTGGTATATGGAGTTGCAAGGCCCAGAGTGGCTGGAAGGGAGGGAGGGAGAAGGAGAGTAGTGTGAGGTAGAGTCGGAGAGGAAGAGGAGGCAGATTATCCAGAGACTTGCAGGCAACTGTAGGAAATCTGTCTTCTGTACTGAGGTGAGAAGCCAATGAAAAGTTCTGAGCAGAGAATTGACATGATTGGACTTCCTGTTTTAAAAATGATCCTGGGCTGGGCGCAGTGGCTCAGGTCTGTAATCCCAGCACTTTGGGAGGCCGAGGCGGGCCGATCACAAGGTCAGGAGATTGAGACCGTCCTGACTTAGCACGGTGAAACCCCATCTCTACTAAAAATACAAAAAAAAAAAAAAAAAAAAAATTAGCCGGGCGTGGTTTCAGGTGCCTGTAGTCCCAGCTACTCGGGAGACTGAGGCAGGAGAATGGCGTGAACCCAGGAGGTGGAGCTTGCAGTGAGCTGAGATCCTGCCACTGCACTCCAGCCTGGGCGACAGAGCGAGACTCTGTCTCAAAAAATAAATAAATAAATAAAAATAAAAATGATCCCTTAGGCTGCTACTGGGGATGGGGGCAGGGCAAAGGTAGAAACAAGGTTAGGTGTTTAGAAAGCTCTTGTAAAATAATCCAGGTGGGAGATGATGTTGTCCCGGCCTAATATCATAGTGATGAAAATGGGACAAAGTTGTCAGGTTCAAAATATACTTTGAAGGTGATGCTGATAAGACTTTTTGATGTGGAATTTGAGAAACAAAAGAAGGGAGGATAATCTTAAAGTTGTAAGGCCGGACCTGCCACTTTCCTTGAAGGAGAAGACTGGTAGTAGAAGCAGGTCAGGGAAGGAGATGGAATCAGGGGTTTCAGAGATGTGAAGTTGGAGATTCCAAGTAGGTATACAAGTGAAGAGTTTGGATTTTGTATGATTCGGGAGTTTGAGGGATGAGTCTGGGTAGGGATATAATTTTTAGAATGGCTGCATGTAGAAAGTATTGAAAGCTAGAGGATTGAATGAGATTACCTAAGGAATATATGTAGATACAGATGAGATGTAGTCCGAGAACTGAATTCAATGCTAGACCTGTCAGCATGATTATATTTTTCTCTTGATGTGTTCCACTATGTATGTGAAAGCTCAAAATAGGTAGAGCCCTGGATGTAGCCAGCATTGGGAATTTGACAGGTGTAACACAATAAAGGGACAGAAGTAAGGAAATTGAGGGTATATGTAAGGAGATGAATGTAATCGTGGACCATACTATCTAGTTAGGGAGAACTACCTATGTGGATAAGGAGAATGAAAAGGAGATGGAATCAATGGATTGGGGGCTCCCATAGGATTGAAGAGTTGTTGGACTTACAGTACTAGAGAGAATGATCTGGAAAGGTAGAAAGTGCCGGTTAGAGAATAGGAGAGAGAAATAGTGATTATGGAGAGGGCGCAGCTATTGGTAAGAACAGAGTTTATAAAGGTATAACCAACGCTATATACAGATGACAGTATATGCAGATGGGACGGTTGATCCTCCAAAGAAAGTAGGCCAAGCAACTGAATAGTTACTAGAAGTGTCATCTGCAAAGGTAACTCTTAAACTTCATTTGCCCCAGTATCATCTGGAGGCCTCTCTCCCCCATGTCTGTTGCAGTCCAAGAATTTGCACCCCAACATGTTCCCATGGGATCATGATGCTGCTGTTTCAAGACTATACTTTGAGAATTACTTCAATTAATAGCTACAAAGACAGTGAAATCATTAAGAATCATGTCAGGAGTAGTATCTTAACCGTCAGGGAATCAGTTAAAGGCCTTTGCCAGAATAGATTTTTATTACCAATTAGGGAGACATATACTGTAGGACAATGAGTCTCAAGCTCCATTGTCCATCACAATCATCTGGGGAGCTTGTGAAAAATACAAAGTCCTGGTGAAGTTCACAATCTGATAAGTCCAGAGATTCTGAATCCATAGATTTGGGGTGAGGTTTATAAACATGCATATGAACAACTGCCAGAAGTATTTCTGAGTCAAATGGTAAAAGGGCCACACTCCAGAAACACTGGAGCAGTGAAGTATATAGTCCAGCTGTTTGACCTTGGGCCAGTTTACCAACTTTTCTGAGCTGCAGATTTCTTCTCTGCAAAATGGGAATAAATATTTTGCCTGTAAGATTATTGTGAGAATTGAATAAAATACATGTGAAACCTTTTATAAACATAAATTCTCTATCAACTCTTTACTTTTTATTAATATAAGTAAGTATGTTGGGAGAAATTTATTCCTATAGCCAGTGTTTCAGTTGTACATGGAAGAGTGAGAAAAAAAAAGAGAACATTTGCATTTGTTGATTTTCTACTTTGTGCAAGGAACTGTTTTAGCCATTTCACTTATGTTTTAAAATTATATGCTCACAGCAAAGAGTTCCTAGGTAAGAAATTTCTCAGGGTTTGTGAGAGGCGGTAATGAATCAAACTATTCTTCCTTTTGCATTTTTAACCAATTAAAAGATAAACATAATAGTCACATAAGAATCAAATGCCTTAATAATCATAAAACTGGACTAGAAATAGAAGTGAACTTCCTTCCTCCCACTCCTATTTCACACACATACGCACTACCATACTGATACATACACATATACCACACACACACACACACACACACACACACACCCCTTATGCCAATTGTTACACTATTGTTTCTTGGCTCCAAATCCACCCTTTAATACTCGTCTCTGCAATGCCAGAGCTGGGACTGCATTTGGACTTTGTCGGTTACTCCCTGCTAGGATCTGCCAATAGGGGGCACCAGAGAGAAAGTATGGGAGGCCAGAGGGGAAAGGAGGAAACTGTCTCTTGGCTTCCTGGCTCCTTCGGGTTCCTCTGAGCATTACCCAGCCTCTTCCCTTCACCCTGGCAGGGGTGTTTCCTTCCTATAGAAGCAGCTAAATCCAGTTTGCAGCTTTTAAAAAACACTTGTAAAATATACCTCATTATACTCCCCCTGCCCGCGCCACAGCGGCACTCCTAGGCTGGCAGTGCCCCTTCCTCGGAGGTCTCAGTCCCAGCTCCATGGGCTGTTCTCCAAGTTCTAGGTTGTAATGACGCCAGCTTCCTCCCTGTGTTCCCCCAGCCCCATGGGTGGTAGCTGCTGCTTACAGTTACTACCTCTGCCATACCCTTGAGCTCTCTTTTATTCTTTCAGTTACCTTGGTAACAACTTTATATCTAGTTAACAATTCTTTATATTAAATACTCTCTTCAAGTTACTGGTGTGATTACTGTCCCCTGAATGCACTGACACTCTCTCTCTCTCTCACACACACACACACACACACACACACACACACACAACATGCACACATACCAGGGAGAGCAGACAACCGTAGCTCTCCCCTTCCACTGGAAGAGAACTTATTTGTCATGTCCACCATCTGCCCCACACAGCAGTACCTTCTTTTTCCATTATCAAAAAAATTTTAATAATGACCAAGCTCTTAAAAACACGGCTATGTCTGATTATTCAGTGGTGGGATGCAGAAAGAGATCATACTGATCACTGAGGTCATCTTTTCCTCTCATGTGACCACAGGACTTAATATGTTCCTCTAGGGATGACTTAAATTATTTCCATCCTTGTAAATCCTTTGCCATACTGTCTTAGCACATTCAACACAATCTGGCATCTTGAGGACTCTTGCTCATATGTCTTTTGCCTTTCACTAGAATGTAATTTCTTTAGGAATAGGGGCCACATTTTATTATTTTATTCATCTCTGCATCCCTCCAGCTCAGGAATTCTTCAATGGAGTTATGGTTCTTGGGGCTAGGAATTTGAATAGGACAAGAATATATCTTTATTTTCACTAACCTCTAACAGAAATTTAGCATGTCTTTCAATCATGATATATGCAACAAGCCACAGTAGAATCCGCAGTGCCTGTAACTTTGCAACAATAGAAATCCCAGATGTTTCTATATCACATTACAGTTTGTTGCAGACCTCTTAAAGTATCTCAAGCTTATCACTGCTCTGACACGATGGTAGTCATTAGACTTGCTGCTAGATTGTGTTATGATGTTTAAGTAAAGAAACACATATATTACCATGTCACAATTTTATGAAAGTATTTTGAAAACTGCATTTCAATATAATTGGTTTCCTTTGCAATCCTATGCTTTTGTTTTGTGCATTTAAATACATTATTCTGAGAAAGGAGTCTATAGGCTTCACCAAACTAACAAATTCCTGTCTTGTACCATATGCAAAAATTAATCCAAAATGGATCATACTCATGAAATTAAATCCTCAATCTGTAAGACTTTTAGAAGAAGTCATGGTAGAGAATCTTTGTAACTTTGGTTTAGGGAAAGATTTATTAGAATCAACTCCAAAACATAAACCATAAAAAAATTAAGAAATTGGACTTCATTGAAATTAAGAACTTCTGCTCCTCAACAGACCGTTTTAAGCGGATAGAAGACAAAACACAAACTGGAATAAAATATTTGTAATCATAAATCTGATAAAAGACTTGTATCCAGAATACATAAAGAACTCTCAAAACTCATAAGTAAATAAATGCCTTGATTAAAAATTGGCAGAGAATTTAAATAGACACCTCACCAGCGAACATGAATGGTTGACAAATAAGCACGTAGAAAGATGCTCAGTGGTCGGGCATGGTGGCTCATGCCTGTAATCCCAGCACTTTGGGAGGCTGAGGTGAGGTGGATCACCTGAGGTCAGGAGTTCGAGACAAGCCTGCAAAACATGGTGAAACTTCGTCTCTACTAAAAATACAAAAATTAGCCAGGTCTGGTGGTCGGTGCCTGTAATCCCAGTACTTAGGAGACTGAGGCAGGAGAATCGCTTGAACCCAGGATGCAGAGGTTGCAGTGAGCTGAGATCGTGCCATTGCACTCCAGCCTGAGTGACAGAGTGAGACTCTGTCTCAACAACAAAAAAAAAGATGAGCATCATTTATGACTAAGGAAATGAAAAATCAAAACCACACAACACAATACCTCCACTTGCCTACTGGAATCCCAAACAAAACAAAACAGAGCAAAAGTGGACAACTGACAACTAATAATACCAAGTTCTAGAAAGAATGTGGAGCAACTAGAACTTGTGCACACTGCTGGTGAGAATGCAAAATAGTACAGTAATTTCGGAAAACAGTTTGACACTTTCTTGTGAAATTAGACATACGCTTAATCTATGAATTGCCAATCCCACTCCTAGGTATTTACCCAAGAGACATGGAAGCTTATGTTTACAAAACAATGTAAAGTAAATATTTATAACAGCTTTGTGTGTAACAGCCAAAACCTGGCAATAACTCAAATGTCCTTAAATTTATAAATGACTGTGGTACAATTCATGCAATGGCACACTTCTTAGCATTAAAAAAGGAAAGAGATCTGCACGTTCTGCACATGTATCCCAGAACTTAAAGTACCAAAAAAAAAAAAATGGCTAAATGAATTTTTACCAATCTGAATGTGTTTAGGATGGCCTGGTTTAAAAAGATAGGCTGCTGGAATACCAGGAAATTTATCTGAGACAAAACAGGGAGGGAGCTTTCTTGTGGCCACTTGAGAAGGATGTTCTGCAGCACTAACGAGTCTTTGCAGTAACTCTGGGACTTAGGAACATCTCAAAGGGATAGACTAGCATCAGTCTAAGTGACCATGAGTGAGGTACAGAAAAGAAGAGCCCCGTGAGATTGCTGATTAGAGATGTGTCATTGAATTGATATGCCATGTGTAGAGAAAACAACAGTGGATCTCAATATATATGCAAGATGTTTTGTCACAAAGTAGATGCCTAGAATCACAGGCATCTATTTGCAGTCAAATGCTGAAGTGTGTGATATAAAGATGGTGAAAGAGCCTCCCCAGGAATGCCAAAAGATCCACCCAGTGGGTCCAGAAATCTCCATTAGAGGGTCAGCTGCTTCTCATTAGGTGTGACTACATGACCTTTTCTGGAAACTCTGACAGTAAAATATTTGGAATCTAGCAGACCCCATTTTATGTTATAATTTGTTTATTTTGCTTTCAAAATGTATTGTTGAAAAATGGATAAAATATATTAATTCTTTTTAAAAAAAGGAAGAAAAATTACCAATGCATGCAACAACAAGGATGAATCTCAAATGTATTATGATGAGTAAAAGAAACCATAATGGCTACATAATACATGACTCAATTTTTATGGCATTCTGGAGAAGATAAAACTAGAGATACAGAAAACAGGTTAATAGTTATCAGTGAATGGTGAGGGGAAGGGCTGGTTACAAAGGGCCATTTGGAAATTTCTGGGGGTGATGGAATTGTCCTACATCTTGATTGTAGTTGTGGTTATATGATTGTATATTGGCAAAGAATTTAAACAGATATCTTGTCAGAACTCATAGAACCCTACACAGAAAAAGGTAAATTTTACACTATATAAATTGCATTTCAATAAAAAATGAAAAAAATTAGACAAATGAAACAAAACACCAAAACAAATTCCCACTTCTTGTGGGTAGAAACACATTAAAAAACATATGCACATAAATACATGGAGGTCAGCTGATGCTAGGAACTAGAAAGACTAGAGGAACAAAAGGAGATCAAGAATGAGAGTGCATGTCATCAGTGGTAGACTGGATAAAGAAAATATGGTATATATACACCATGGAATACTACACAGCCATAAAAAAGAATAATACCATGTCCTTTGCAGGAACATGGATGGAGCGGGAAGCCATCATTCTTAACAAACTAATGCAGGAACAGAAAACCACATACTCCATATTCTCACTGATAAGTGACAGCTAAAGGATGAGAACACATGGACACAAAGAGGGGAAACAACAGGCACTGGGGCCCACCTCAGGGTGGAAGGTGGGAGGAGGAAGAGGGGCATAAAATAACTGTTGGGCACTAGGTTTAGTACCTGGCTGATGAAATAATCTGTACAACAAACCCCCATGACAGGAGTTTATCTATATAGCAAACCTGTATGTGTACCCCGAACCTGTTTTATTAAAAAAAAAAAAATCAGAAACCCAGACACTATAAGTAAATAAATGTAATACAGTCACACAATGGAATAAAGTACAGCAATAAAATAAATAGATAAATAAACCAGAAAAAATAATGAGAGGGCATGTAAGTTTATATAGAATGGTCAGGAAAATTCTCTCTGATCATATGAGTTTAGAACATGAGGTTGAATACAGTTAATTGCATTTTAAAGATGGTGGAAAGAAAAGTAAATATTTATCAAACCTTCTGCAGGAATGATGATTTTCTAAACTCTATGATGGAAGAAAGAATGAAAAAGATAAATAGATTTTCCTTTCCAGTATTTACAAAATTCTGTGAAACCAACCTCTTAACATATTATAGAAGATGGTATCTGGAGCAATCAGACAGAGACATATACATTAGTGAATGATTAAGAACCTGACCTGAGAAAGGGTTTTAAGCAGAATATGAACTGGAGTGACCATGAGGAATGGGAGAAGGGATGCAGGGAAAGATGAGTAGCAAGATGGTATCTTTGGAATGTCCCTCCTGCACCCCATCCATGGGACCTGGCCCCTTGCCACAGGGTTTTCCTTCAGATCCTCAACACCTTCCTCTCTCTGATTGGAGTTCAAGAGGTTAAATAAGTAATTTCCTTTTGCAGGTGCTGTGATCAGGTGTTCTGGTTCTATATATAAAACTCTGGTGCTCATGTGCAGATATCCAGAAAGCTCAATTAATCCCAAACATCCCTTCCCACAGAGATATCCCAAAATAAAATCTTCAGCACATGTAAAGTGGCTTAACTATTTCCCTGACTTAATGACTGAATTTAAATTCATAAAGGGTTTTTATGAGGCAGATGCTGAGCTTTATTCCCCAGGTTCATGGGCAACTGAACGAAAAGACAGAAGCTCAGACTAAAGCTGAAGAGTTTGGGGCTGGACATAAGGAAGAACTTCTTAACCCCTGGAGAGATTAAACAGAGGAATTGGCTTTATGGAGCAGTCAGGGAAGATCTGTTTCTAGTGTTGCTCAGGGGGAAAAGACACATGTCAATTGTCTCATTGACATTTGTTGATTAGGGCACAAAATATACTATATTAGTATTTAAGCCCTATAATAGTGTCTGGCATATGGTAGACAAACCTCCTTGAAATACAGATACATGAATAAGTGAATAAATGACTAAAACAATGCAAATTATATGTCAGATATAAAAAGTCATAAGATTTGATGATGCTCTAAAGCATTGGCATCAGTGTTCAAGGGCCATAGTGATGCTGTGTAACAGACAGTCACAAACCTTAGGGACACAGAGCAATAGATATTGAATTTGTTTCATGAATCTGTGGGTTATCTGGAGGGATTTATTGATTCTGCCTTGGGATCTTGCGGGGACTACTGGTTTATCTTGACTCTGTTCCATTAAGTCTCTCATCCATCAGCCAGCTAGCCCACGCTTGTTCTCATGGCAGACACAGGAATCCAAGAGAGCAGAAGTCAGCAAGAACCCCAACTCTCTGACACATTCTGACCAAAGCAAGTGTAAGTATAGCTCAGAGTCAAGGTGTAAAGAAATAGACTGTATTTCTTGATGAAAATGGGCTGTTAAGTCATATTTGCGAAGCTTGGAATGAGGGGAGGGGTTGTATTTGGGTTCTCCAGAACCAATAGCACGTGTAGATAATTTGACATATAAAGGGTATTTATTAGGGGAATTGGCTCATGTGATTATGGAAGCTTAGAAGTCCGATAGGCTGTCTGCAAGCTGAAGAACTGGGGAAGCCAGTGGTGTCACTTTCAGTCGAAGGCCAAAGGACCTAGAGTTCTGGTGTCCAAGGGCAGGATAAGAAGAATGTCCCAGATTGCACATGAAGGCTCACACCTATAATCCCAGCACTTAGGGAGGCTGAGGTAGGCAGAAATCTCCTGAGGTCAGGAATTCAAGATCAGCCTGGTCAACATGGTAAAACCCCATCTCTACTAAAAATACAAAAATTAGCAGGGTGTGGTGGCGTGTGCCTATAATCCCAGCTACATGGAGGCTGAGGCAAGAGAATCACTTGAACCTGGGAGACAGAGATTGCAGTGAGCCAAGATTGTGCCACTGCATTCCAGCCTGGGCGACAGACTCTGTCTCAAAAAAACAAAAACAAAAACAAAAAAACCAAAAAGTCCCAGCCCCATAACGGAGAGAGAAAATTTGCCTTTTCCCGGCCTTTTGGTTCTATCAGCTGATTGGACGATTGGATGGTGCAAGCCCATATTGGGTGAGGGTGGATCATCTACTAAAAAAAGGATGAATAAAAACAGGGCCATAACAGACATTTCAGATTTAATCAGGCACAAACCAGGACATAACTACATGGAGTTAAGATGGAAAAGCTCTGGGAGGCCAAAGCAGGTGGATCACGATGTCAAGAGATCGAGACCATCCTGGCCAACATGGTGAAACCCTGTCTCTACTAAAAATACAAAAATTAGCTGAGCGTGGTGATGTGCGCCTGTAGTTCCAGCTACTTGGGAGGCTGAGGCAGGAGAATTGCTTGAACTCAGGAGGCAAAGGTTTCAGTGAGCTGAGACTGTGCCACTGGACTTCAGCCTGGCGACAGAGTGAGACAACATCTTAAAAAAAAAAAAAGTAAAAGCTTCACACTGCAAGTCATGTGAACTATATCTTCAAAGACAATTATGCTGTTCCAGGTAGAGAAGAGTCAAGGACATTCTAGATAGAGGAAACAACAACAATATAGGCTCAAAGGTAGGAAAGAACATGATGTACCTGGGGGTGTAGAGAAATGAGGACCAACTATGCACTGTATAGGGCACAGTGGCAGGAGGAGAAGGGGGTAAGACTGTGCTAGGACAATATCTGATTTATTTACATTTATTTGCTTGTGAATCCATGTGGAGACTTTGATTTCTCCAGCACATAGAACTCTGTCGGGCACATAGTATGGCACAGTAAATATTTGTTGATTGAATACATGAAGAATGGCCCGTAGGCCTTGTGAGGGGAGTTGAACTTTAATCCAGACATGCTGGGAGGGAACTTAATTTGCAGATAAGTGGTTGAAGATTATGATAAGATTTGAGTTTCAGAAAGATAACTCTGATGCTAGAAGAAATGATGAAGGATAGAGAATGGAATCCTGGCAATGGAAGTTGGAAGCAGCAGCTACTCAAAACAACCTAAGAGTTTCAGAACAGGAGAGGCTATAGGCCTGCGCTTTCTGGAACAGAAGTGACCCTGGGAGCTGAAGGGAGTGCATGCTAGAACTTCAAGTTGCTTGCTGAGGCATTTGAGGATTAATGATCTGCTCAATATTTTACAGAAAAATGTATCAAGGCTAAGAACTGTTGATTGAGGTTTTTCTATTGTTGAATATTATTCAACACTTATTATTCATCTGGCATGATCTAGAAACTGTTGAAATACACATTTTTATTCATTGATCTGCATAAACTTTTTTCATTTTATTGCATAAACCATATAACTATCATTTGAGAAACAAATAAAATCTTTCTCTACAAAGCTAAAATAATAAAAAAGTGGATGTAGCATTATTTTCTTTCCTACTTAAAATTTGTCCAGAATTCAAAAGCATCATCAGCATCCCTGAGAACATGTCAGAAATGCAAAATTGCAGAATCACCTTAGATGAACTGAATGACGATCTACATTTTAGGAAGCTAACAAGTGATCCATGCAAGGCTTAAGAAGCTATAGTTTAAGGAATATTTACTTCAGATATTTTCTCCCCAAATGAGGCCATTTAAGGAAATTTCTATTTAAAACCACATGAAAATATATACCTATCTTTACTTCCTAATTAATGAAAAGTTAAAATTGAAAGCATTTGAAAGATTATAAAGGATAAAAAGCATAATTATTTATCAATGTCATTATCAAATATTTGACTGTACATGTCGGTTTAAGGTTTTGCTCAGTCCCATAACTCAACATGGTTATGTTGTGTGCTGAGCTGTCACTGCCCTGCAGGCTTGAGCCCAAGTGAAACACAGTTCATACACTGGAGGTAGTTTCAGCACCCTGCAGTAGAAATACCCAGCTGAGTCCTGCCTGGATCAGCCAAAATTATTAACATGAAAATCCATGAACATGAAAATCCATGCTTACTGTTATAAGCCACTGAGTTTTGAATAATTAGTTACCAACTATTATTGTACAAATGCTGACCAATACAATATTTCCACATCTACTCATATAGACAAATGTATTTTATTCAAATGTATGGCCTTGAACTCAAGATGGGCACTTGCATAAGTTTGCTCCATTGACAAATAGGGATGTAAACCCACTCCTGCTTGGCTCCACAGCCTGTGTCTCCACCGTGACACATTTGCCTTCTCTGAAGTTGATGCTGGATGTGGTTTTCCACTGATGTGCAATATTATGGTGATGCTGTAGTAAAGCACTCTTCACATCGGCCATAGACATTCCATTTCTTCTCCAGTTGAGTTTTCTTCATTCTGCAAATATGTGGCTTTGGAAACTGGAAAGAGGCTACTTGGCTGAAACCTTTCTGATGGAGTCTATGTAAACATACAGAAAAAAAAAGTGTAACTAAGGTTCATATCCCTTAAAAAGAATATGTAGACAATTCAAGTGGCTGTATTAGAAGTTTCACATTCTACCACCACTTCGGTACATTAAAAGAGCTGCGAGAAACCTGACCCCGCCAAAAATGTATGCCCTTAGTATACATTTTTAGCAGTCCATTCATAAAGATTTTAAGAAGAAATTAAAACAGTAATATTTGAATAAGAATAATAAAACTTACATGATTTGGGAAAATGTGCACTTGCACATATGTTTCTAATATACATATAAGTACATAGACAGTATATTTGTTTTATTGTTGGCTGTACATACTCATATAGATCTGCCTAAATTCTTCTGTGTGTATGTATCTTTTCAGGGTCTGAGCGCCCCAGAAACTGAGTGTGCATAGTAATAAGAGCATTGAAGTCAGAAGTTCTGAATTCAGGTTCTAGCTTTTCTAATTTTTGGCTGTGTGGCCTCAAGGAAGATACTTTACCTCTAAGCTTCATCTTCTTTTATGAAGCAAGGTTAACTGATCATTTCTTGTCTACTTTAGAGGCTTATTGAAATAATCATATAAGACTTATGATCTCATAAGGGAAAGACCTAGCATTTATTAAATGCCAGGTACATTGCTAAGCACTTGACATGCATGTTCTCATTTAATCCTTAGAACAATCTATGAGGTACTGTAGTACTAGTCCCAATTATTATATTATCCTCAATTTACAGATTTCGTAACTGAGGCTAAGAGCTTAATTAAACCAAGCACCATTCTATAAATCATAAAATAATATTAAATAGAAAGTGCCAGTATGACTACCACCTTCACTTTACAAGGAAAATATGAAAAATTTTCAATATATGGATCCCACTTTCTGAGAGTTGAGCGACTTGTGCCAATAACTGAAGAAAATGTAAGAAAACAAAACAACAAACCACAACAAAAACAGGCAAAGCAGCATTCTATGCAGGTTCAGGCAAGTATCGCATCCTGGACTAAGATAGAGAATGAAAAGAAGAAGTTCAGAAAAGTTGTCTAGAAACACTGCTGTAATGGAGACATTTGAAGAGAGAGAGATTATGTCACCAAATTGTCTATCCATCCCCTGCAACCTTTCTGGATGTTCTTCCTGTGATGAGAAGCATTCCCACCACAGTCTTGGGGCTGCTTCTAGCCCTGGAGAGAACTGCTAAAGACTTATACTGTCTTCCCTGGTGTGCTAGTCAGGGTTCTTTGGAGAAACAGAACCAACAGAGTGTGCATATATCTGGAGAGATTTATTTCAAGGAATTGGCTCATGCAGTTAAGGAAGCTGGTAAGTTCAACATCTGCACGGTGAGCCAGAAGGCTGGAGACCCAGAAAAAAGCTGATATTGCAGTCCACGTCCAAAGGCCATCTGCTGGCAGAATTCCCTCTTACTCAGTGGAAGTCATTCATTTGTTCTAGTCAGCCTTCAACTGATTGGATGAGGCCCACCCATGTTAAGAAGGGCAATCTGCTTTCCTTGAAGTTCACGGATTTGAATGTTAATCTTATTCAAAGACACCCTCACAGGAACATCTGAAATAATGTTTGACCAAACATCTGGACACTGTGGCTTAGCCAAGCTGACGTATAAAATTGACCATTGTACCTGGCTGACATTCAATACTAGGCTTAGTGCTGGGCTGCAGCAAGGCCAAGAACAATAAGCTTCTCAACTGGGCAAGTCAACAATAATTAGGGAGCACTACTTGGCTCTCTAATGGGTTCTAACACTAGTGTTTAGTGTGGGCTGTGCAAAGAGTGCTGGCCTGGGACAAGGCTCCACACCAACTCACTCCATGACCTGGGTCTCCCTGCCAACGCCCCTTTATTCCTTCCTTCATACCGTAGCATTAAAGTTTTGCTAAATGCAACTCTACCATGGGATGTCCCATGGCACAGCCCTTTAAAAGGACCCTAGCACACCCTACAAAGCCTACCATAATCCTGTCTGCCTTCCCAGCCTCCTTGCTGCCCCTTATACCTTGTATTTTGCGAAATCATGATGCATGCTACCTCCAGGCTATTGTACTCATTGTTACCTCTGAGTGGGTTATCTTTGGTCGCTTGGCAGAAACCTTAATTTAAGGCTCACCCTTAGAGTTCCCTGTACCATCTTTTCAGGTTTCCCCAGTCATCCTTCTCTACATAAAATGGACTATCCTCCTCTTCATAAAATCTGTAATACTTTACTATATTTATTCATTTGTTTTTGTATCTGTGTCACCTGCTGACTGAGAATTTAACACATAAGAAGTGCTCAATGCTTGTTTACTAGATGGTGAGTGAATGAATGGGTGCATGGGCATAGGCAAGAATGAATGGCATCCAGGGTTATACCCCTTGCAATGACAGACCTGGGATTTGAACCTACACTTTTCTGACTACAAAGTTACTGATGTTTGCTGTAGAACAAAGACTCCACAATGACAGTTGCAGCTGGTGCCAGGCTGGCTGTATCTGAATCCCTAGAGCAGGTGCTTGGTAAGAATGCAGCTCCACCCAGATCTAATAAACTCTCGGAGGTCTGAGAATGGAGAAGGGTGTTACCATACCTGGTTTTAAAAAAATTCACACCTGTGGTTGCATTTCTAGGAGTCTGTCCTCCAGGAATAACACACAGATGCTTATGGATGTAGTACACAAATGTTACTGCCACATTATTTAAGATAAAAAGTAAAAAAGACAGCTTACATTTTCATCAAAAGGGGAAATGGTGGCCAAGTGAATTACACTATATTTATTCTCTGGAATGCCGGGAAGACGTTACAAGAGAATGAGAAAAGACAACCAATGTGAAAAGATCTCTGAGACATATTTTTCGCTGAAAAAGGCAGGTCATGAAACATAATATATGCTATGGTTTCATTTATGTATTTACTTATATTTAATTTTTTTTACTACTCAGACTCCTGAATAGATGGGACTACAGGTACGTGCCATCACACCTCGCAAATTTTTGTATTTCCTGGTAGAGACAGGGTTTTGCCATGTTGTCCAGGCTGGTCTCACAACTCCTGACCTCAAGTGATTTACCTGCCTTGGCCTCCCAAAGTGCTGGGATTACAGGCATGTGTCAAAATGCCTGGCCCCATTAATTTTATTAATGAAACAAAAAAGCCTCAAAAGATGTGTGGCTATTATTTTCTTATGTATGTGCTATGGTCTATGTTTGGCCCCCCTTATGTATGTGCTATGGTGCTATGTTTGTGTCCCCCTCAAATGTGTATGTTGAAATCCTAAGCCCCAAGGTAATAGGAGAATGGGGTATTTGAGAGATGATTAGGTAATGAGGACAGAGCTCTCTGATTGGGATTAATGCCTGTATAAAAGAAGCTCTGGAGAGCTGCCTTGTCCCTTTTGACCACATGAGGATGTAGTGAGAAGGCACTGTCTATGAGGAATGGGCTGTCACCAGACACCAAATCCACCAGGGCCTTGATCTTGGACTTCCCATCTTCTAGAACTGTGAGAAACAAATGCTTCTTGTTGACAAGCCACCTAGTTTATGATATTTTTTTGTTATGATAGCCTGAGTTACTAAGACAGTATATAAATGCATACATGTATTGATAAAAGTATGGAAAAAACACCAACCTCTTAACATTGATTTTCTATGTAATTCGAGAATGAATTGATTTAAAATCAAAATTAAAAGCTTTCAGGTATGAGGGAGTATTTGGGGGATGACAGAAATGTCACAATTGAATTGTGGTGTAGTTGCATAACTGTGTACATTTACTAAAAGTGTTAAATTTTATACTTAAATGAGTGAATTTTATGGGATGTAAATAATACCTTAATAAAGGTCTTTCTCAAACAAACTTCCCAGATGATTTTGATGTGCATCTAATTTGGGGAACACTGGCTATAAAATGCTTTTTTCATTCCTTCCCTCTTTTCTAAATCCCATCTTCCTTTCTTAAATGACTAAGTGTTTATCCTTCATTAGGAAAGATGATAATAAAATCAAGAACACATGATAAAAATCCAAATGCCATAACATTTGTATAAAGTATAACTTTGAATATTTGAGGATTGGTGAAATAAAAACACATTCGAGTTAGAATTCCTTAGGGAACTCTAACTTTTCTCAAGTTTAAATTGTTTAAAAAGGTTTGATTTTAAGCCCTACTTACTTCTGAAGTCTATAGCTGAGCATCATTCTTTAAAAAAAACAAAAAACAAAAACAAAAAAAACATGCCTAGAGGAATGCATTTTGAAACACAGGACTTAATAATGCCCATTTCACCAGGCTGTATAAGATCATATGAAGTAACTGTATTAGGTAGAAAACTACTGCACTCTCTATAGCTGTCCTACCCTGTTCCTCACTCAGGAAGGCTGGCTCTGAGATCATGGTTGGCTCTTGGCCCATTGGAGGCTAATTTATAGGTTGGTGAGAACCTATGTGGTTACTTGGCTAAATAATGGCTTTAACTGCCAAGACCTATGTTGCCCCACTGAACCAGTGAGATCCTATTTCTAGTGGCCTTTGAAGGCAGCCTGCTTCAGAGAGAATGAATTCATTGCCCTAACAGTGGTCCAAGAGATTGGGGAACAGTGCACTATCCATTCAGTCACAAGCTGGCACCTGATGGCTCAGAGTTTGCCATGTGCTGAGCACATTGCAGTCTCCGTGTGGTCTGTCTGAGCACTTGTTCCCTGCTCTTCTTCATTTCCTGTACGTTTTATGGGAAACTCCTCCTCCTTGCTGCACCTTGAATGAGGTTCTGCACTGTACAAGTCAAGCAGCCTAATTCACCCGGCACAGAAAGTGCCCAAGAGCATCCAGGAAAGGTGCTTTCTAGTGATGTCTCTCTATCATTCATGCTGCATTTGATAAACACACCAGTGCCTGTTTGAAATAGGCTACACATGACTGGGTGCGGTGGCTCACGCCTGTAATCCTAGCACTTTGGGAGGCCAAGGGAGGTGGATCATTTGAGGTCAGGAGTTCAAGACCAGACTGGCCAACATGGTGAAACCCCATCTCTACTAAAAATACAAAAATTAGCCATGTGGGGTGGCATGCGCCTGTAGTCCCAGCTACTTGGGAGGCCAAGGAAGGATAATTGGCTTGAACCCAGGAGGTAGACGTTGTAGTGAGCCGAGATCATGCCACTGCACTCCAGCCTGGGTGATAGAGTGAGACTCCATCTCAGGAAAAAAAAAAAAAAAGAAAAAAGAGAAAAGAAATAGGCTGCACACACCAGTTCCTTGACTTCTCTCTGATTATTTCAGTTGGGTACCATTTTTCATATTATTCCCTTTTTAGAGATCACGAAACTGAGACAGTTAGGAAGTGGGGCTGGAATCAAAGGCAGGCAGTCTGAGGTCAGAACATGCACCCAAGCCAATATGCCATTCAGCCTTCAGTCGATACCAATTCCCTTTTTCTTCCTAGTTTTTCTTCATAACACAATTTCTTAAGAGTCTTCCATCTGCTTGTGAGGTCAAACTAGGTCACTGCTTAATCTGTCTATTTACCTTAAAGCTTCATAATTCAAAAACCTCCACCACAGCAGATTGTCCCCTTTTTTCCTGCCTGCTCTTTCCTCCTGTGATTTGCATAACAGAGTATCTCACATTTCTTGAGCCTTAACTCAAGGGAGTCAAATGTACTCTGCAGTAGAAACAGGCATGAAACAGAGGGGAATGTAGTAGAAGGAATATAACTTCAATATCTGACCTATTTTCTTTTTTGGTGTTTGACACAGGAATGACTTTAGAAGTATAAAGTATAACTTGAGGGACTATGGAAACTTTAATCATTCTGGTACAATTTTTCAGACAATTCCTCCAACTAAAAATATTTTCTGTACCATGAAAGTGAGTTTTTTTCTTCCTTTTAAAATGCACGTGTTCATGAAAAAGAAATGCACATGACTTCGATAACATCAGAGTGTGAATGAGTTTATTTCTGACATAAAAGAAACACCCAGAGTTAGAGGACCTTGGTTCTCAGTCCCTATTCTGCCATTTTTCTGGCTTGGTAACTTTGGGTCAGTCACTGAGGTTTCCTGAGCTCTAGATTCTTCACTTGTAAGATGCCTGCCTTCCTTGTGAGACTCTGAGGATGATACGCCGTATCCATAAAGTTCCTCATGCATGGTTGGGTTGAACATACTACAGTGTGACGCTAAACAATATCCGTTATTGTGAGCAGGAACAGCAGGAGGTCCCTGAGTCTTCGTCCTGTACTTAGGTATAAACTCACCTTCATAAAGCTGTTAAATTTCTTCATCTGGGGAAAATCTCACATTCTTTACAGGATTCTTATGAGGATTAAATAACAATGATGTAAAGATATAAGTTGCCAGTAAACACAAATGATTATGATTGCTACACAAATCCTTCATTCCGAAGATATTTCTTGAGTGGAAAACGTGCTGCGTGTCAGACAGAGCAGGATTTTAATCCTTGTTACTATATTCTGGGGGTAGGTATGATGGTGGTATTGCAAGCTAATGATTCATAAAAGGAGGCAAGGGTAGTCAAGGATGGATGGAGATAGTTGGGGATAGGTAAGATTAGATGAGGAGAATGGAGGACGGATTCAGGTGACCGAGGGTAGATGAGGGTTACTGAAGATACTTGAGGTTGAGAAGAGTGGTCAAGGGTGGAAGAGGATAGTTGACACTAGGCAAGGGTAAAGAGGGTTAGTGAAGGGAGCTTCTGAACTGTGGGCAGGGATCATCTGCTGGAGAAGGGAGGAAGCAGAAGAACCGTGTTTGGGTACTGCAGCCAGGCCATTTTAATGGGCCCCCTTAGTGAATTAAAGATGGAGTTCATTGTTGCTGAGGATGCTAAGGCACTAAGGGCTCAGGGATTGATTGGCATCTGAGCCTGAGAATGAGGGAGGCTAAAAAAACTAGAATCTGTTCCAAGTAATGCTGTATCATGTTGTTATGTGACAAGCACCCAACAGCAGCCGATTTTTCATTTTTCCTTTAATTAAAAATTTTTCATGATATTATGGATTGACCCACCTCTTGTCTAGGCTGTGTGAGGAAGGGAGGAAGGGAGGGAGGAAGGAAGGGAGGGAGGGAGGGAAGGAGGGAAGGAAGGGAGGGAGGGAAGGAGGGAAGGAAGGAAGGAAGGAAGGNAAGGAGGGAAGGAAGGGAGGGAGGGAAGGAGGGAAGGAAGGAAGGGAAGGAGGGAAGGGAGGGAGGGAAGGAGGGAAGGGAGGGAGGGAGGGAGGGAGGGAGGGAAGGAAGGAATTCTCCCTAAATGGATGTATCTCTAAATGGCTTCTGGTGTGATGAGCTAATAACTCACCTCACAGGGGGAGCCTGGATGGGCTGCAGGACCAGGCTGTGGTTGCTTCCAAAGATGCGTCTAAAACAGAGGACTCCTCTACTCTCTGCCACACCCTTCCCCTCTGCTTCTGCCATACCCAGAATCACCAATTTATCATAAAAGTTTAGAATATATGACCATAGACAGATTCATTCTTCATATCTCATACTCCTGATCTGGTTCCTGGGTCAGTCACCATTTCCCAAACAGACTCTGTGTTTTTTCAGCCACATGCTTTTATCTCCATCCCAAAATGATCATGCTCCTGGTCCCTGTGAACTTCATAACGGTCCTTTGACACATCCTTAGAGGACAATGCACTCCATTCCCAGGGACTGCCAGAGTCTATGGGATCCAGTACCTTCTTTTGTTTAGGCTCACATATCAATTTTGCTATAGAGTCTTTATAAAGGCAGGTGTGTTTGAATTTAATATTAATTTACAACTTATACACTCCTACTTCCAAAAGAAAGCATTCAAGGTGGCCACTGTATATTGTTATTTATGGAAACACATCTCCTTTGCCCTGCCCAAAGTGTGGGGTTGCCCGTGTTAGATTCCTGTGGTGGTCATCATTTTGATAAGTATTGCAAGCATCATGATTTTATTTCCTGGCTTTTGTTTGTTACAGATATTTCTATTTCCCTCAAGCCAGCCTGTGTGCTGACTCACTTGGCAGCATGTTCAGATTGAAGGACCCCTCCTTTCCCCATATGCGTAACCTATCCTGGATTTTAATTTCAGAGGAAGAGCCATAAATATGTGTCCTTCAGTTTGAAAAGCCACACTAAGAATCCGGCAGCTGGGCAAAGGAGGCTAAAGATAAGGTCTCCTAAGGCAGGAAGAAGGGGGTGCACAACGAAAAAGCAAGAAGCGATCCATAGTGTTGATGTTTTGCATGCTGTATTCTTGCTGCACTTACAGACCCCGTGGTTCCATTTAGGAGGCGGGAGGGAGAAGAGTCCTCAGCACATGCAGAAATAACAAATGGCCATACATTTCTTATTCCAAAAGAGAAGGGCAGGCAAGATCTGCAAATGATCTGATTTCTGCTGGCTAAGCAGGAGGAGAGAAGCACAACAGCGGCCTCCGCCAGCACTCGGCTTCTTGACTTCAACTTCTAGCCTTAGATACTTCTCTGTGAATTTTCAAGGCATATCTGCCCTTTCTATCCAGGCTCCCCTTCAGCTTGCATTTCTTTGGTAATACTTTGTGATTCCTGGCCGGTGGTTGTTTTGTGGGATTGATACACAGTAGCATTGCAATTGTGCAGGAGGCTTTGTTCGGAGAAAGAAACATTGTGTTTCCATGCCAACAAACTCCAAGAGGCAGCCCTTCCTTCCTTCCTTCCTTCCTTCCTTCCTTCCTTCCTTCCTTCCTTCCTTCCTTCCTTCCTTCCCTTTCTTCCTTCCTTCCTTCCTTCCCTTTCTTCCTCCCTCCCTCCCTCCTTTCTTCCCTTCTTCCCTTGCACCTTTTCTCTCTCCCTACCTTTTCCTTCCTTTTACCTTCTTTTCATTTTTTCTTTCCTTCCAGATGTTTCATGCCACATTCAAAGTGCAATTGTCAGAAGGACAAACACAATAGGAAAGAGGATACCAGGAGAGGAAAGGTTGTGGGAATGGTCATCATAGTTCATTCAATGGGCATGTTGCCCTTTCAGTTTTGGGGTTTTTAACATGTCACACAAAAATAATTTTATACATATATATATACAAAAATAATTTCCTGAGGACTAATTTTGCTCCATTTCTGGGCAAAATTAGCCCTCAGGAAATTCATACAATGCTTTATGCCAAGATTAAGTCTCAAAAGTGACTTTTCAAGAAACAGAGATCTGATTGCAGCACTTGCTGCTCTAAAACCTTCCATACAATGCAGGATACAATGCATCCTTCATACATTGTGAAGGATGTTAGGGGAGCTTATGGTTGATGGTGTGGACTTCCTCAATGAGATTGGAGACAGCATCTTATGTAGAGAGTAAGAGGGAAGGTAGCAGTGGAGCATGCTTTGGTAGAGGCAAGATCCAGAGGTAACGCTACTTTGCTCTTGTTACCAATGAAGCCAGTCCTCCCCAAAATGGGGTATTTCCCTTTTTAGTGCTGTGAAGACAATACACAAAACTGAAAGGGAGCATTGAATGGTACAGATTTTATTCCATGGCCATGGAATTGAGAGGCAGGAGCTCGGCTCCCAAATCAACCTCTCAGCTCGTGAGACCTGGGAAGCCACAAATATAGGTAGGGCATCTTTAGTGAAAAGGCTGGGTATTAAAAACAAGGGGAGGAATATTCATGTCTTTTCTGGGAATGGGCAGAAAACTTCTGGGAAACAGAATACTGCCTTCCTTTTTGTCCTTTTATAGTTTCTTCTGGTCAGTGTCATGGTGATTGTCAGCTGTCATGGCACTATGGGAGTATCACTTAGCATGGAAATTAGGTTACAACAAAGTTAGAGGTTCTTCTTAGGTCAAGTGAGCTGCTGTCTTAGATCTCACAAGTCTTGACTGGTTTGGCCATGAAGGGGAACTTCTGATCACAGGCATCCTGTTTCCTAAAGGTCAGCGGAGTTAGGGCAGGGTAGAAACTCACCTACACCGTGTAAGCTTTACACTGGTAACACTCCAACCTGAATGGAGGATAATAATTTTAAGGACACAGACCATTTTCTTAAGTCTTTACATTCGTACTCCCTACCTGACCTTGTCCAACACACTTCCTTTCACATAGCAAATCCTCAATAAATTTTTACAGAGATGAATCAGAATGAGCCCCTTGGCGTCTTCCTGACAGTGCTTGCCTCCTTTTCACTGTTGTTCCCCCATCCCATCCCAGTTACATGGTGATTTACTAAGCTGGGCTTGACTGTACAATGACATTTAGTTTGTAGGTGACAGACACCCAACTCAAATTACCCTGAGGGGAAAAAAGAGGAGAATATTTTCTCACAAAACTGAAAGGTCTAGGGAGAAAAACCATATCCAAAAGGCTAAAAATTGCCATGAGGATATAGAGTCTTTATCTCCCAAAGGTCCATTTCTCTCTGGATGAGGGTCATTCTCCTTCCCTGTAGTAGCCCTCCTGAACTTCAGGTCTGAATGTAAGGAGTGGACAAAGTGGTTCCTTATCAAATAGGCCCAGCACATCGTGCTGATTGAGTCTTCTTTACTGAGATTGTACCAAGTGCCTATTTGTGAACCAGGCCAAACCTGAGATTTGTGTCTGCCTCAAAGGCAAGGGAGGGGGTTAAGCCCACCTAAACTCAGGGATTAAAGTGGAGAAAGGGTGTCTTTTGGAGGAAAGTTGGGGTGCTGATAGGAGAGAGAATAAAGATGAATACCAAGCAGGAAATTTTGGGGATTGAAACAACCGTCAACCCATCTGGTATAAATTGTCTTCTTTTTTATATTTGATGCTGACTGTAAACTTCAAAGTGGCATTTCCTTGCATGTGGCCAGTTGCAAGTGGCTGACAGTTCAGCACAGATGCTGTAATGACTAAATCAGAAAGTCCATTTTCATACTCTCTGTTCATCCATTCCCAAAGATGTTTATGAGCACTTAGATTGCAGCTTCCGGACACCAGGAGAAAACATCACTATCACGTGACGTTATAATTCTAATACCAGTAATTGGGAAAGGAAGCATGAATGATAACAGTCTGGGGAAAAGCCATCTTTGCTTCTCATTTCCTGCCTGTGTGCCAGGCTGTGTTCTACTTTGACAGGAAGCAGGGGGAGCATATTTGAATGTGTTCTTCCGTCACTATCACTACTGTAGTTCCAGTCTTCAAGGTCTCTTTCTGGGATTACTCTTTGGTCTCCCAAATCAGGGTTCCAGACTGTCCTCTACTTACCTTAGTGCAACCTCTGCTCTGGTGTTTGGGTGATCTTTGGAAATCACAGCCCACAACAACGCCCTGCAGACCTAGGCGTGTCACTCAGGCTGCTCTCCTGCCTAACTCTAGCGGGGTTATTTCTCAAAGATTCACGATTTGCCTCCACATTTTACAATTATTTTGTGCTGTATCATGTACCATCTTTACAATGCTTTCATTACTATTTTACTTAAATATACTCTTATTTTAAACTTGCTCTTGTCCTAAGCAATAATTTTCATTAAATTTCAGTTTTGATGTGTTGCTTTTTCTTCATTGAACATGAAGGAAAATTAAAATAAGTAAACAATGATTTTTAAACATTTCTAAAATGATCTGGTATGCCAACAAGGGTAACATGCTCTTTTTGGGGAACACTAGCCCTCGGGATTAAATCTCAACACAAGATGGCCTCAGGACTTCTTGATCTCATCCAAGGTAGCAAATTCAAGTGGCAGTGAGAGTTTTATTACCAAAGAAATAAAGTGGGAGGCAGAGGTTGCTGTGAGCCAAGATTGCGCCACAACACTCCAGCCTGGGAGAGAAGAGCTTAACTCTGTCTCAAAAAATAAATTAATAAATTAATTAATTAAATAAAGTAAATCATTTGCAAATATTTTAAATCGTTAGATTGGTGCAGAAGTCATCGTGGTTTTGCCATTACTTTTAATAATAATTTTTAGCAAAAATCACAAGTGAAACATCTCACAAGTGAGTCACTTTTTCCCTGCTATAATAACAAGCTCCAGGAACACAGGTATTTTGCTCGGATTTTTTTTTTCCCCCCACAAGTACATTCCCAGCATCTGGGCACAATGCCTTAAACACAGCAGATGCATGGGAAATATTTTTATTAAATGATTTCACTCATGTATTGCTGACACAGCACTGGATTGTGTGAGTGGAATAACTGAGTGCATGTAGGATGGGTTAAGGGAGGGGAGATATTACAAGGTAAGAAGATGTGCACAAAACTTGATCTATAGCCCACATTCCTTAGAGCTATGCATAGCTACACTTTAAATGTGCACTGATACTCAATTCATAGTGGCTGCTTGTCACTTTAGTTTTGTTTTGTTTTTTTTTTCCTTGAGATGAAGTCTCACTCTGTCACCCAGGCTAGAATGCAGTGGCGTGATCTCAGCTCGCCGTAACTTCCACCTCCCAGGTTCAAGCAGTTCTCCTGCCTCAGCCTCCCATACAGACGTGTGCCACCACACCCAGCTAATTTTTTTATTTTTAGTAGAGATGGGTTTTCACCATGTTGGCCAGGCTGGTCTCGAACTCCTCACTGTCACTTTGAATTTTCACAATCAATAAACACTAACAAAACAACTTTTCTTTCATGGTGGCATATGATATGATAATATCATATATGATGTTATAGTCCATTACTGTGTATAGTCTGTTAATAGGGGGTTCATACAAGGATTATCTTTGAATGGAACAGATTATCTGTATATTTTATAGGCTTTTAAAATTTTTATTTAGACTAGGTTTCTTTTTTTTTTTTTTTAGATAGAAGTGTCCTCTCACCCCCTTACCAAAGGATCCTTTAATAGGGGGTTCATACAAAGATTAACTTTGGATGGAACAGATTATCTGTATATTTTATAGGCTTTTAAAATTTTTATTAAGATTTCTATAATAAAGAGAAATTGCTCTAAGTTTCTTTTTTTTTTTAAGATACAAGTGTCCCCTGACCCCTTACCAAAGGGAGGGATCTTCAACCTAGAGAGGATGGGGCCAACTGCTGCAAACACACCTCCTGCCTTGCCTGTTGCCACCTTCCCTTCTCTGCACCCCTGCATGGCTCCTCCCTCACCCCAAGAATCCCGATGCTTCAATTGCCCCTTCCTGTCTCTCATTCTCACCCCAAGCTGCTCCTTTCCGCCTCCACTGCATGGTTGATGGGGACATAGACATACAGGCAAAGAAACCGGCTTAGGTGCTCTTCGTGATCCCTCTGCCGTGAGATTATGTGCTTTTAACTGTGAGCTACCTAAGACGACAGTGTAGAGAAGGCCTGCTTTGAGCTCCTCATTTCTCTTTCGTCTGGCACTTTCTTTCCTTTTAACGGTATTTATTGATACCATAGGCTGCCGTGTGCCATGGTAATTACTAATGTATTAGTCCATTTTCATGCTGCTGATAAAGATATACCCAAGACTGGGTAATTTATAAAGAAAAAGGTTTAATTGACTCGGTTTCATGTGGCTGGGGAGGCCTCACAATCATGGCAGAAGATGAAAGGCACATATTACATGGCAGCAGACAAAAGAGATAATGGAAGCCAAATGAAAGGGGTTTCCCCTTATAAAATCATCAGATCTCATGAGACTTATTCAGCTGCCCCCACGATTCAATAATCTCCCCCTGTATCCCTCCCACAACACGTAGGAATTATGGGAGCTACAATTCAAGATGAGATTTGGGTGGGGACACAGCCAAAGCGTATCAACCAATATGCGGTGGTGTTAGCCATTGTTAATGATGAAAAGAGCAAAGGTGGAAATGTTCAAAGCTCCAGCACCATGATCTCCAGACACATGTCCTTCCCCATCACTACCTAGCTGACAATTGCCAAAGAGCACCCATCACTTCTAATGTTTTCTGTTTGTCTTGTGCAGAAGTCAGGTTGTCAAAGGCTTCTGAGCCAAAGATTGAGACTTCTCTGAAAAAAAAAAAGCATCTTAAAGTCAAGCCACATGATAAATTGGAGAGAGTATTAAATGCCACTATAAAACAAACCAAATAAGGTAAAAGACTTGGGTTGGGATGTTTAGGGCCTTGCCTGGCTACACAAGGCCTGTGTCCAGCAAACTCTCTTGGTGAATAAGACACTGGCCAGAAATGACCCCAAAGGCCTTGCTGATTCCCCAAATTAAAAATACTGTGGGTTTTAATATCCAACCCAAGCCTCCATTGGCCTAACATCTTTTCTAAGCTGCAACTAAGGTTATTATTTTTACACAGTCATTAAAACTAGAAGTCCACTCATAAAGAGAAGATCAAATTTGAAAGGAAATATAAAGTAAAAAAATCATGACTTCAAAATTTAATCATAATAATGCCAGGAGCCATTCCATCCCATTTCTGATTTATGCTTCCTACAAATAAAGATTGGTAAATTGAAAGTTTTTATTTGGCATTTATTGTGCATTTCGGAGGATTTGTAAATCTGGCATTTGATTTGTTGGCATTACGGCTGCCGTAGAGGACTTGTAAATCAGTTTTCTGATGTGGCAAATCAATTTTGTTTCAGAGGTGAAGCTCGGTGGCTAAATGAGATGGGGGTACAAAGAGATATAAATTTTGTGGGTTTCAGATGGGAGAGTGTCATGAGCAGGACCAAGGGAAGCCCTCCCTGCATCCTGGAGGAACCAAAGTCTCAAGGATTGCAGACCTTAGTTTATGGGTTGCAGACTATCTTCCATGGGCCAAAATATAGTCCATAAATGTGTTTTATATAACTCATAAAATGTTTTTGTTTTTAAATTTTGGATTAATGGTCATCCCTGGGAGAGTTCATGTAGAAATTCAAGTAGAAGTACTATCTCTTGAAAAAGCATCAGAAGTTCCTGCCCCTTGGCCTGTGAGTCCTCATGACAACAGCCAGCTGCAGTTGCAGAGCTGTGGCCTCCCTTACCTCAGGTGTGAGCCTCTAAGTCGGCCACAGTTCCTATGTGGCCTCTCACATCACCTTCTTGCCCCCTGGAAACATTTGAGCTCATGACCCTATTGTAGGCACTTGAACATTCTGAAGACTAAGTTTGGGAAACAAGCATACTAAAAAATTATTTGTTGTTTATCTGAAATTGAAATCTAGCTTGGCATCCTATAATTAATTATACCTGATAACCCTACTGTGGTAAGCAGAATTCTAAGGCGGCCCCTAAAGTGTCCACACACCTTATATATATGCTCTATATGATCCCCTCCCCTTGAGTGGGGCAAGACTATGACTATAATTAGGTTATATGACAAAAATGAAGACATTTTGCAAATGTAATTCAGGTCCCTAAAGGGGTGACTTTGAGCGAATCAAAAGGAAGATTATTCTGGGTGAGTGTGGCTTAATTGGGTGAGCCTTTCAAAGACACTGTTCTCTTCTTGAAGGAAAAGGTATAGAGTACAAGCGGTTGCTCTGCTGGTCCTGAAGAAGTAGGCAGCCATGTGGAGAGAGAGCCAGTGGACGAGCCCATGTGACTACCCCTGAGTGCAGTCCCCAGGGACAACTAGGAAGAAATGGTAGTTCCAGTTACACAGCCTGACCAACACGTTGATTTCAGCCTTGTAAGGCCCTCAGAAGAGAGCCCAGTTGACTCATGCCCCTGGAAAGTGTGAGATAATAAACCGGTGGTGTTTTGAGCCTCTGAGTTTGTGGTAACTTATTAAACAACAATGGAAAACTAATACACACATAAAAGTCTGTCTTTTTCTTTGTCCTTTTGTAAATCAAGACAAGTTTCTTTGTCTTTTTTTTTTTTTTGAGATTGAGTCTTGCTGTGTTGCCCAGGCTGGAGTGTGGTGGCGTGATCTTGGCTCATTGCAACCTCCACCTCCTGGGTTCAAGTGACTCTCCTGCCTCAGCTCTCCAAGTAGATGGGATTACAGATGCTGCCACCACTCCTGGCTAATTTTTGTATTTTTAATAGAGACAGGGTTTCACCATGGCCAGATTGGTCTTGAACTCCTGACCTCAGGTGATCCACCCACCTTGGCCTCCCAAAGTGCTGGGATTACAGGCGTGAGCCACTTTGTCTTCATTTAAAAATTTTTTAGTCACTTTTTGGTTATTCCAGAGATACTCATAAATCCCAGATGAGGGAAATGATAAGTCATTTTCTCTATTAACTAGGTGATGCTCAGGATTAGTTTTATTTTGAGAGTTCTGATGTGTTAACTACCAGCAAAACCCATGTTTTTGTCTATGCAGAGAAAATTTAATGTAAATAGTCACATGACAGCATAGGCTGGGGGTTAACCCGGGCTCCCTCAGTTCTCTCTTGGCATCTCTTGCCTTACTTCCTCTTCCCTTCATGGCCTCTCTTCCATCCTAGTAGACTTCTAACTTCTCTTTTTTGCCAACACTTATTTCTCCATCTTTTCTAATTTAAATTCCTAATCACAGGCATCTAATGGGATTGGACGCTAGTTCCTGAAACGTTTTTGTGCTAGGCCACATTAAAAAATCTGAGAAGTGGGACCTGAGAAATTAGGAGTTCTGGTTATCTGTTGCAGTGTAACAAGCCATCCCAACACTCGTTTGTGACTCTGCAATTGGGCAGGGTTCAGTGAGTCCAGCTAATCTCTGCTTCATGGGGTATCAACCAAAATGATTCAAATGGGGCTGGAGGATCCACAGCCCAGTATCGGGAGAACCCGCTCCCGATGTTTAACATGGGTTCTTTTCTATTTCCAAAGTGTCTCGGTTGGGTTGAAAAATAAAGGGAAAGAGCAGAAGAGAGAGAAATTTAAAGCTGGGTGTCCGGCAGAGACATCACATGTTGGCAGGATCCGTGATGTTCCCCGAGCTGTAAAATCAGCAAGTTTTTATTAGCGATTTTCAAAAGGGGAGGGAGTGCACGAATAGGGTGTGGGTCACAGAGATCACATACTTCACAAGGTAATAAAATATCACAAAGCAAGTGGAGGCAGGGCGAGATCACAGGACCACCGGATGAGGTGAAATTAAAATTGCTAATGAAGTTTCGGGCACACATTATTGTTGATAACATCTTATCAGGAAACAGGGTTTGAGAGCAGACAACCTGTCTGACCAAAATTTATTAGGAGGGAATTTTCTTCATCCTAATAAGCCTGGGAGCGCTACAGGAGACCGGAGCTTATTTCATCCCTTGGGCTTCCACCATAAAAGACAGGACGCCTTAAAAGGGGCCGTCTATAAGCCTACCTTCAGGGCGCGTTCTCTTTCTCAGGGATGTTCCTTGCTGAGAAAAAGAATTCAGCGATATTTCTCCTATTTGCTTTTGAAAGAGGAGAAATATAGCTCTGTTTCCGTCTGGCTCACCAGTGACCTGTTCAAAGTTACCTCTCTTGTTCCCTGAACATCCCCGTTATCCTGTTCTTTTTTTAAGATGCCCAGATTTCATATTGGTCAAACACACATGCTCTACAAACAATTTGTGCAGCTGACACAATCACAGGGTCCTGAAGCGACATTCATCCTCCTCAGTTTACCAAGAAGATGACGGGATTAAGAGATTAAAGTAAAGACAGGCATAGGAAAACACAAGCGTATTGATTGGGGAAGTGATAAGCGTCCATGAAATCTTCACAATTTATGTTCTTCTGCCGCGGCTTCAGCCGGTCCCTCTGTTCAGAGTCCCTGACCTCCCACAGCAGCCCAGATGACTCACTCACATACCTGGAAGTTGGTACTGGCTGTTGGCTGGGAGCTCGGTGGAGGCTGCTGGCCAGGGGCCTAGGTTCCTTCCCACGTGAGCCTCTTTACATGGCTACTTGTGCTTCTCTGCAGCATGGTGACTAGTATTTCCAAAGAGAGGAAGTAGAGGTTGCAACCTCGGAAGGCCTGGCTTTGGAAACTGATATTGTACCACTTCCACTATATTCTTTTGGCTAGGCAATCACAGCTTCAAGGAGAGGAGGCATAGACGACCTCCATCTTCTGTATAGGAGGGTGCCAAAGAATTTGCTGCCATATTTTTTAAATCAGAGTGTCTGAATTATCAACCTGTTATTTTACTGTGAGTCAGGTGATCATTTCTAGTTAAATTATCATGGCTGAGGAGTGATTATTTGGTACTGAATATGGCCCCTGCTATGAAGGCAAAAACACAGGCTGCATCCCTTTGTAAGGTATGTGATTGAGGCAATTTTCCATAGAAGGTATATTACTTTATTTTGTGCTGCTATAATAGGATACCTGAGACTAGGTAATTAATAATGGACAGAAATCTCTCTCCTCTGTCTGTCTCCAAAGTTTGTGCCATTGATATCAAGAATATCAACATATTCTTGATTTTAGTCACTTATCAATAATTGTGTTACAAATGAATTCTTCCAGTTGGGAATTTGTTGTTATTACTTTCTTTAAGATGTCTTTAATGAGTAAAAACATCTTAAACTTCTTCCCAAATTTTTTTCATGATATTCTTCAAACTTTTTAAATTGTTGTCCATCACGAATTTGTCCAAAACATTATTTTTCAATCAACTGGCTATAAAGTTACATTTTAATCTTGATTTATATTTTCCTAATTACTATGGAGATTGAACATCTGTTTGTGTTTTTTTTTAGCCTGTTGTATTTCTGCTCCTATTTTGTTCCTGTTCATACTTTTAAAATACGTTTTTCATTAGGGTATTTTGTCTTTTTGTTTTGCATCTAAAGGAGCTATTTATTTATTTATTTATTTTAAAGATGGGGTTTCACCCTGTTGGCCAGGATGGTCTCGATCTCCTGATCTTGTGATCCGCCCACCTCAGCCTCCCAAAGTGCTGGAATTACAGGCATGAGCCACCGTGCCCGGCCTAAAGGAACTTTTTATGTATTTTTAATATATTATTGATTCTAGTCACTTACCAATTAATTGTGTTACAAACTAATTCTTGCAGTTGGTAATTTGTTGTTTTACTTTCTTTAAGATGTCTTTAATGAGTAAAAATATCTTAAACGTCCTTTCAAATTTTTTATAATAAATAGGCATTTGTTTTAAAACAGGGAAAAATTTGTAAAATGTCCCAGGTGAAATATTTAATATACATTTCACTTTAAAAATGTGTGTGCATGTGTGTGTTTATTTGCAAGAACATATACAACCATATTGATACGTAGTATCAAAAATAAGGTTGTAAATATTATTAAATATCATCATACTTTTGTGTATTTAATGTTACACAATTAATATTTACTGTCTGGAAATTAATAATGAGATTACTGAAATTTTAGAAAAAAATTGAAATCTAGCAAAGAAAGTTAAAAAAAAAGACTGCTTTCTATATCAAAATAAGGTGATTCTAACACAGGCAAATAATTAGCTATATCTAATGCCTTATATAGTGAGGTCATGAACCATCATTTCAAGTATAAAACATGTAAATTGCCTTAATTTCTTAAAATACATAGCTCCAGAGAAGCCTTAGAAATAACATAATCATTGTCATTCGTTAGCATTATCATTATTGAATCAAAGAAGCTAAAGTTCAACACCAGGGCTTTATGATGAAAACTAACACAAAATAAATCACATCCACTGCTTGAGCCCCACTGTGATGAGACTGAGTAGAACTTTTTCCAGAGCCAGATACACAGCTTATTTATTTATTTATTTATTTATTTATTTCTGACGGAGTTTTGCTCTGTCGCCCAGGCTGGAGTGCAGTGGCGCGATCTCGGCTCACTGCAAGCTCTGCCTCCCAGGTTCACGCCATTCTCCTGGCACAGCCTCCCAAGTAGCTGGGATTACAGGCACCCGCCACCACACCTGGCTAATTTTTTGTGTTTTTTAGTAGAGACAGGGTTTCACTGTGTTGACCAGGATGGTCTCGATCTCCTGACCTCGTGATCCACCCACCTCGGCCTCCCAAAGTGCTAGGATTACAGGCGTGAGCCACTGCGCCTGGCCAATACACAGCTTTTTAAAGGCCACAGTTAGGAAGCACACTTCTAAAATCATACTTGGAGAAACAAAT
Organism: Theropithecus gelada; assembly: GCF_003255815.1. NCBI lineage: Eukaryota > Metazoa > Chordata > Mammalia > Primates > Cercopithecidae > Theropithecus > Theropithecus gelada. The sequence goes on along the minus strand of NC_037672.1, from coordinate 15,989,964 downwards.
GAATTTTTGAACAAATGAATTGGTAGGCTTAGAATTTCTGTCACCACTTAGGAGTATGATATGAAAATTTATAAAACTGATCACAACCCTTACATTACACGGTCGTATTGGGATAGGGTGTGTCAAAACTAATTTAGCACAAATTAGAACACATTGAATTCAGGATGTATTAGAACTTCACAGACTGGCCCTCATTGATTTTGTTGCTAAAAGGATAATAACTATATTGTATGTTTTAAAAAATATAACCATTGTTGAAAAGAAAAGATCAGGTAGGAGTTACAGATTTGACTTGAAATTTCTTATATAATGACAACTATTGCTTATGTAATCCATCAGAGTTTTAAAATGACTCTTGACTTCATAAATTCACTTCATACCCATGATAATCTTATGAAGTACAGAAGAATCATTAGTTCCAAGGAGGCAATCAAATCTCAGGAAGTGTACATTCCCGAAGAAACATAATGGGCAAGTGATAAAGCTAGGATCAACTCCAGATCATTTTTCTCCAAATTCAGTGTTTATTTTTTTCTATCCGATAATGGAACCTAGGAAATATGGCCGATCAGTAATTGACTAAACTGCCAGGGATATCTGTTTTTTCATTCCCTTGATGTAGCTGAGACATTAATCAGTTTTATAAGAAATAATGCATTCCACTATGAAATTATTAAATGAGCTCCCCTCTTCCAGGGACAAAAAGAAGGGAGCAGTTCAGCTACTTGAAGAAACCAAATGGTATGTTGAGGCAAATTAAAACCAGAGAGTCAGTTGGAGAAGCCCAGAAGAGTAACACAGGTGTCAAAATACAGACACATCAGGGGAAAAGAATGCAAAGCTCCTGCCAGGGCTCTGTCTTAACCAAGCATCCAATTATCTTTTGGCTGCAAGGTAAGTGGAGTCAGGGGAAAGGCAATGTCACCAGATTAAATGAGGGATGTCTGGTTTTTCAGAGCCAGTTGGGGATGGGGTGAGGGAGGAAATGCAAAGTACATGAGTAAAGACTTCTGGTTGCTTGGGTCAGATGGTCTATGTAAGGAAGTGATGAATGATACAACTGAATACGGAAAGCAAAGGCCTTGAAAGATAGCAGGGGGGCCCTTGATAAAATATATTTTATATGGTTTACAGCTTAAAAAAATAGAAGAACAAACATCATTCCTTCATTTAGTTATTCACTGAATAAACAAAAATCCAGTGTTCAATGTTGGGAAATCAGAGATTAAAAACACTTATGTCGGCCAGGCGTGGTGGCTCACACCTGTAATCCCAGCAGTTTGGGAGGCTGAGGCAGGCAGATCACTTGAGGCAGGAGTTTGAGACCAGCCTGGCTAACATGGTGAAACCCTGTCTCTACTAAAAATACAGAAGTTAGCAGGGTGTGGTGGCGGGTGCCTGGTAATCCCGGCTACACAGGAGGCCAAGGCAGGAGAATGGCTTGAACCCGGGAGGCAGAGGTTGCAGTGAGCTGAGAATGCGCCACTGTACTCCAGCCTGGGTGACAGGGTGAGACTGTCTCAAACAAACAAAAAGAAACAAAAACACAAACACCAAAACAAAACAAAAAACACTTATGTCATCCTGAGAGAGTTCCCAGTTTATGTGTAGTTGAGGAACCACATAAACAAAAACATTATAATGCATTGGGTTGAGTGCAATCATAGAAGGTTGTGGAAGCACCCATAAAGGCTTGCAGAAAGAGCTGATGTGTGAGCTGAGCCTTGAAGGGTGTCTAGGAGTTAGCAATGGGAAGAGAGTGGAAAGGATGCTCTCCTGGAAAGGGACTAGCAACCAAAAGACACCGCATGTGAACAAGGGGGCCAAGAAAAAAGTCAGCACTATGAGAGGATGAAGAGGCAAATACAGGAGTTAGAAAAGTGCCTGTGAATAGGAATGAGATTTACTGCAAGCTTCTTGTCAGCCACAGAAGAAAGAGGAGTGTGACAAAGTTGCATCATCCTGATCCTCAGAAAGGGTGAGCACTAGCTTCTCATGGACCCCAAATCGACACAGGCTTTTGATTAGGAAATACAGAGTTAAAAACGAACAATTTTTTAAAAAGGCAATAAACTGCTACTGAATAACCGATTATATTACCCCAAATCAGTTGGTATCATTGGAAAGGGGCACATTTGGCTTGAACCCAGATTACAAAATATCAGAGGGAAAGCATCAAAAAGCTTCAGGTTTCACCCAATTTAGGGAGCAAGTGACCAATTTAGAAGCTTTAATTTCTGGGACTTTAGGAATTCCATTGACCCAACTATATTTCCTCTAAATAACATCAGAAGCCCCAATATAAAAACACAAAAGTGACAATGTCTTCAAGAAAATAAAGACCCATTAATTTTACACCTTGCTCAGACACCAAAACAAACAAACAAACAAAAAACAGAAAAATATTTTTGAATGTGTAGTCCTTGTGAATTTTTCTTGAAGAAACCACTGGAATATGATGTTTAGTCAACAAAGAGATGACTGGAGAATTCATAGCAAAAAAACAAAAAGAAAGAAAGAAAGAAAAAAAACCCCACCCCATTAGGATTATACTGAGTAGAATAAAGACTAAATGAATAAGAGTATTTTAGCTACAAAACAAAATACAAATGCTACATACATTACCAATGTAGAAACTATATAAATTACAATAGTTGAGAAAGAAGGATGAGAAAAAAATTAAGTGTAAGTGTGTTCTTATGTTCTTATCCTTTATAACCAGGAGTAAAAAGATATCATTTAAACATGATAATTTTTGGAAAGTCATTCAACTAAAATTGGTGAGTAGGGTAAGGGAAGATGTGGACATGTATCAATTTTATCACTGTTATAGAAATTCAATTGACACTGTCTAAAGAAAGACAGCATTAAGTGTATTACATTATTATATTTTTGAAGAACTTATCCAGAAGGTATACATTAAACCTTCCAAATGATCTGAAGAAATACAACACACACTGTATAGAGAAAAAGTTTTTTAAAAGTAAAGAAAGTATATACAAACAGCAAGCATAACATGATGCCAATATTAAATGTATCTGATGTGGCAATAACTATAAATGGCTTAACTTCTATAATTTAAAAATACATCTGGGTTTGACCAGGCACGGTGGCTCATGCGTATAATAGGCTCACGCCTATAATCCCAGCACTTTGGAAGGCCAAGGCAGGCGGATCACGAGGTCAGGAGTTCGAGACCAGCCTGGTCAACATGGTGAAACCCCGTCTCTACTAAAGATACAAAAAAATTAGCTGGGCGTGGTGGTGTGTGCCTGTATCCCAGCTACTTGGGAGGCTGAGGCAGGAGAATTGCTTGAACCCAGGAGGCGAAAGTTGCAGTGAGCCAAGATCATACCATTGCACTCCAGCCTAGATGACAGAGCGAGACTCCCATCTTAAAAAAAAAAAAAAAAAAAAATCCAGATTTTACAAAGCAAAATTCAATTATATGCTGAGAAAACAAACAAACAAACAAACAAAAAACCTAATTTAAAGCAAAGAGTGATTGAAAATATAAGAATTAGGAAAGGCACACCAGGAAAAAAAATGGATAAGTAAAAATAAGAGCAGAAAGTAATTCAGGTAAACAATTGTTGAACTAAAAAAAAACCATTTTTTTGTGTGTGTGTTTTTTCTTTCTTTCTTTTTTTTTTTTTTCTGAGACAGAGTCTCTGTCATTCAGGCTGGAGTGCAGTGGCGCCATCTTAGCTCACTGCAACCTCCACCTCCCATGTTCAAACAACTCTCCTGCCTCAGGCTCCTGAGTAGCTGGGATTACAGGCATGCACCACCACACCTGGCTAATTTTTGTATTTTTAGTAGAGACAGGGTTTTACCATGTTGGCCAGGCTGGTCTCAAACTCCTGACCTGGTGACCCACCCACCTTGGCCTCCCAAAGTGCTGGGATTGCAGGCGCGAGCCACCATGCCCGGCCAGAATAAACTGTTTTTAAGGGAGGAACAACAAATAGGTAAACTCTATCAGATAACCAACTCAGGAAAAACAGAGAGAACATACAAATTAGATCATAAGAGGCAAACCACTACTGACAAAAGAAATTGAAAATATGAGACTACTTTGCTTTTTGCAAATAAATTGGAAAGCAGAATAAAATGAGTAATGATAATGAAGGATTATCTAGGAATACATAGATTACTAAAACTGACCTGTAAGAAATAAAACATCTGAAAAGATCAAATTCCCTAAGTTGCTCATGTTTGCATTCACACACACACACACACACACACACACACATTAAGAGCAGAACTGGATTCCAGTTTTTAGGGTCTCAATACTTAAAAAATTTTGTTGTTCTCTTCATAAATAAATATAAAAATATTGAAATAAAAATAGCAAAGTGAGGCTGGGTGAGGTGGCTCACGCTTGTAATACCAGCACTTTGGGAGGCTGAGGCAGGTGGATCACCTGAGGTCAGGAGTTCAAGACCAGCCTGGTCAACATGAAGAAACCCCGTCTATACTAGAAATACAAAAAATTAGCCAGGCGTGGTAGCGTGTGCCTGTAATCTCAGCTAGTTGGGAGACTGAGGCAGGAGAATTGCTTGAACCCGGGAGGCGGAAGTTGCAGTGAGCCAAGATCACAACACTGCACTCCAGCCTGGGCAACAGAGCAAGACTCTGTCTCAAAAAAAAAAAAAAAAAAAAAAAAGCAAAGTTAATGTTTGTTTGGAAAGAAGATATAAAAAAGGATAAATTACAAGCAAAATAGTAAACCCAAATGCAAATATTGCAAAACTCAGGTAAATAATGTAGTATTTTTATTAAACAATACATCCATACTGCACTTTTGCAACAGTTTTTGGTGGCATACTTTGTTATCTCTTCATATGATAATGCTTTTTGAGCATCATTTTCTATAGAAAGATGAGAAAGGCGATTTGGTCTTTCCTCTAGCAATATTAATTCAAATTTTTAAATTATTGTCTCTGAGAGTTTTTTTTTAGCTTCACAACTCATTACTGATAATATAAAAGTATGTTAGGATTATTGGCAAGTTTGGGAAAACCACCGTATTTTTTCCTATATGAGATATGTATTTTCAGGTATTTTAAGTTTTCTTATGCAATGACTAATCTTAAGTACTGTTTGAATTTATATCGCTCATTACCTAGAGCAATTTAAAGCATTTTAAAATTTCTTCTGTGTTGCATTGAACTGCATAACTGTGTAATCAAATTGCTCATAAGCAACATGCATTGACATATTGATAAATATGTGTGGTTTTGTCACTGGAATACTTGTTTATTCAGGCTCTTTCAGGTTTGGGTAGTAATCTGGCATGCCATTTGTCTGGAATTGCTCAACTTTGCTAAGGTTCTAGTCAATATATAGGGACACAAAAGCAGACAAATGCCATTCTACTTCACATACAGATGTATTTGCTGTTTTGAGTATTGCTGCAGATTTGTGCCCTACATAGGAGAATTTTAAGTTCTATTTTGTGCAGTTTGATTTTTTAAAGTGTGATGCTTTTTTAAGTGAATATGCTACATTATTGAGGATTTTTCTTTCAGGGGTAATCTTCCATTTTGACTGGTATTGGTTGAAAACAAGTTCTTTGCTTACACATTTACGTGTGTGACAATTGAATTTTTTTTCTTTTTTACAGATTACATTGTGATTCCCTATACTTCAAACTTGGTTTCTCTTTCACCCTGGATACTTGCAGAGCCGGGCACCACTCATGCGATAATGCCAGGTGAGGAAATACCCTGGGGAGTAGGAGTATTTTGGAAGCCAAGACTACACACCAAATCTGGCAACAGTAAATAACAAAACACAGAAGTTGGTTGACTATGGTTGATTGAAAACCATAGTGTTTGTGCGTATGTGTTGTATCCTGTTAAAATCAAACTAAATGTATGTCCGACTGAACTTTCTTATTGCAGGCTGGATTCTCTAGAAGCAGATGCTGGGAGGCTATTTCGGGTGCAAGGTGTTTGTTAGGAATCAACAGCTGTGATGGGAAGGAGAGGACACAGGATCGCACAAAGGAAGACATCAACAGTGCTGTAGAGAGCCCTCCAGACGGTAGCATTTGTCAGAGTATTCTCCATTGGGCTGAAATGCCTGGGCATTCCTGTTCTTCTCACTCAATCACCACGTGAGGGGGCTGCCCTGGCAAGGGTAACATAGTCAGCAGGGAGGCTCTCCCCAAAGGAGCCGGCAGCTGCAGACTGCTGACCACACTTCCTGCAGGTGAGATGCAACTCCTTTCTTAAAGGGGGGTTTGAGCGGCCTAGTTTCAAGTCTACCACGTTCCCTTTAGCCAGAGCCCCAAAAATGTCTGCAGTCCCTCCAGCGCCACCTGACAGAAACAGAAGGCTAATGTAGAAATTAGCATGGAGATAGTGGCCTAAGCCAATTGTGACTAAAACATCTCACTTTACAGATTTCACAAAAGCATATGATCATGTGGACAAATTGCTAGGGCCCTTTCAGGGACGTATTAGGATCCCATGCAAGGGGCCCTGAAGCTTAAGTTCACTAGCATCCACTAAACCTGGGAGTATAGTCAAAGTGTTACATCCCTCAAAGCAACCACCCCAGATGATTTCACAGAATAATTCCACCAAACCTTTAAGGACGAGGGTAATCCAATGTGACCTAAACTGTTCCAGAACGCAGAAGTATAAAGCAGTTTTTGAAATTCTCCTTTTTGAATTTAGCATAATATTGAAACCTAAACCATAAATAAAGAGAAAAAAAAAAGTAAATTGCAGAACAAACTAATTTACCTGTATTGATAACAAACAGAATCCAGAATGCATTAAATAAGTAATACTATAATCAAGGGGGTCTTAATCCCAGTGTATTGAAATGTTAGGGAATCCATGCATGTAATTCATCAGGGAAACAGATCAAAAGAAAAAATTATATAATTATTTCTAAAGCTACTGAAAAGGTATTGGATAAAATTCAATAGTTCACTTTAATAAAACTTTAATAAAAAGATAAATGCTTATTTATATGACATATAACTATATGAATATATATTTTAAATGTACCTTAATCTGAAAATCAACATCATGCCTAATGAAGAAACAACAGACTCATTAAATTCAATTTCAACAGAATTTTTTGGGGGAATCTAGATAAGTTGAGTATAAAATTAATATGGAAATTAGGCAATCAGAGAGAGTTAAAACAATGCTAGAAAAGAAGAACGATTAAGGGAATCTAGGTTTTCCATTTATTAAAACATGTTATACATCTACACTAATTAAAGCAATGTGGTATTGCTCTATGCATGCACAGACAGGTCAGTGAAATATACCAGAAAGAGCAGAATATAAACGCAAATATGTATGAGAACTTAATATATGAAAAAGGGATAAAACCAACTTCAAAAAATGGAGTTGGGAAAATGGGGTAGCCATCTGAAAAAAATACATATCTTGCTGGCTCCTGACCTCACCCACACTTGAAAATAAGCTCCATATTTTTAAAAGATTCAATACAAATTGAAACCATAAAATACTAGAAGAAAATATGGAAGAATTTTTTTAAATTAATCTTGGAGAAAGGAAGTCATTTCCTAGAACACAAAACCAACATGAAACATAAATTTAACCACATAAATGTAAAAATAGAATTCCACAAAGAAAAAAATAAGCATAAATTCAAAGACAAAGCACAAATTAGGGGCAAATATTTGCAACTCAGACTGCAAGTATAGAAATTATCTATTTAATAGAGAGAATCTACAAATCAACATAAAAGAGATAAAAACACCTAAAAGAAAAATAGGCAAAACAGTTTATAAAATAGGAAATACAAATGGTTTTTACACATATAAAAAGATGCTCAGCCTAATAATAAAAGAAATGCAAATTAGAACTACAATGAGGTATCACTTTTTGCCTATCGAATTGGTAAAGTTAAGAACATTTAATAACATTCTGTGCCAGCATGGTGTGTGGGGAAATAGAAACTCTCCCGTAATGGGAAAGTCATCGCACATCCTCCTTGGAGGGCAATTTGACAATATTGATTGACTTCACAAGTGTCTGTCTCCTGTAATCCAGCAATTCTACTTCTAGAAATTTATCCTCTTAATACAAAATGGTTAAATATCTGCATTTGTATATGGTCCAATGTAACACTTGAAAATGATCAAAGTAATGAGTGTGCCAAGAAATCATGCAATAGAAATAAGCAAAGTGTCCATCAATAGGGGATTAGATAAATATGTTATGGCACATCCTTTCCGTGGAAGACCGTGCAGATACATCTTTTTAAATATTTTGATTTATACTGGCGTGAAATGATTCCATGTTATATTATTTAATTAGCAAAATAGTATGCATAGTGTGATTTCATTTGAGTAAAATATAAAAAAGAATACCTTTATGTATATTTTCCTGTATATGCAAAATTTTTCCTTGCATGATACATAAAGAAATTATTATATTGGTTGCCTTTAGGAAGGAAATCTAGGTAGCTGGGGGCAGAGATGCAGAGATACTCCTCTAACTTTTGCAAAAACGAAAATTGCAAATAAAGAAATATGCTAAGACATGAACCTTGATAATATGGAAATTTGATTTTTGGTTATATAGACATAGAGTAGTTACACTGGATGCTAAGCATAGTTCTGAGTTTCAGGTGGCAGCAGAAAATAAAATGGACATATTCCCTGCCCTCTAGTGATGATATTCTAATAGGGGTAGAAAGACAGTACATGAAGAAGCTTATAAACATCAAGAAGTAACAAATGCCATGAATGGAAATAGAGAGGAAATATGCAGGGTGGTCAGAGAAGGTAGAGAGGTAGTTACCTCTAGTAAGAAGGTAGAGCAAAAGCCTCAAGGAGGTTAGGGTTCTGATATAGTTTGGCTTTATGTCCCCAATCCAAATTGTGATCTCCATGTGTCGAGGGAAGGATCTGGTGGGAGGTAATTGGATCATGGTGACGGTTTCCCCTATGCTGTTCTTGTGATAGTGAGTTCTCATGAGATCTGATGGTTTAAAAGTGTGTGTCTTCCTTCACTCTCTCTCTTCTGCCACCTTGTGAAGAAGGTACTTGCTTCTCCTTCACCTTCTGGCATGATTATGTTTCCTGAGGCCTCCCCAGCCATGCAGAGCAGTGATTCAATTAAACCTCGTATCTTTGTAAATGACCCAGTCTCAGGCATGTCTTTATAGCAGCGTGAGAATGGATTAACCCAGGTGCCATCAGAATCCATGTGGGGAAGATCCTTCCAGACAGAGAGAAAGCAAATGCTGAAACCCTGAAGCATGAGTCTCAGGAGTATTTGAGAAACAGCAGAGACCAGTGGGGCTGGAGAGGGTAATGGGGATGATAGGAGCTCAGAGCAGAATGTTGATGGGGGGAAATCATGTTGGCCTCTAGGCCAGAGTAAGGATATTAAATTAATAGTCATCTCCACTCTAATTTCAGCTCTTAACAAGGAACAAAGTTTGATGGAGAACAAAATGCAAAGATCAGGAGGACCCAGAGCCCAGAAAGGAATATAGAGAGGGAATCCCTGGGAAGAGAAGAGGGCACAGCACTGAGAGGTAAGTGTTGAAAGGAATGAGCTTTGCTGTATCTTTTGAAAAGTGACTGGAGCACTTGAAGATGGTCAAGGAGCACCTTAGACCAGGACTCAAATGTTTAAATGGCAGTTAAATGAACATGGAATTAGACCTACTATGTATATTCACACTGATATCAGCCCCTACATAATCAATTGGTTTTTATGTCATCTTTTCTAGAAGTCAAAATTTTTAACTAACAAGAGATCCTTGATGCTCACCTCCTCCAGATAAAGACTGGGGATCTTTATTGATTTTGAGAGTCTCACTCAGCTGAACACATATTGTAAACCCTTTTATAGATCCTAAGTGTTTATTGGATAAGGACTAGGACCTTTTCAAGTATGTTATCAACAGTCTTATGAGAAGTCTTTCTGAAGTTTGCTAACTTGTAGCCATGGGTCTCTCCTATGCTGAAAAATGAAATGTCTTATCTTCCCTACATATGTGTCTCGAGGCTCTGTCACTCCTGTGGAAAACAAGGCAACTATTGGAGGGATATTGGATTAAACTTAGGTATAAAAGGAAACTTCTAAAATTTTTCATTAAGGAATTGCACTGTGGTGCACATGAGCCCCTGGGATCACTCTTCTTCTTCAGTGCAATTCTTATAAACAGCAAAGACTTCTTTTTTCAAATGGGTGAAGTTTATAGGAGAATAAATTGACTCAGTGTAAGATTAAACTTTCTGATATAACACTTCAACAATGGGACATGATGCTTTGAAAAGTAGAGACTATTCAAAAAGAATGCAATGACCACTTTCCAGAGATGTTAAAGAAGGAATTCAGGAGTAGGTGGGATTTTGGATGAAATACTTTTAGGTTTCTTCCAACTCTGAGCTGCTATGAATGTGTCATTCTAAAATTCTACCTTTGCTTTTGCATTTCTGTATTTAGTATTTTGTCAGATCTCTCTGGATCTTACTCAGGGAGACAGAACTAACTAAAAATTTCACTCTTGATGGGATGGTCCGCTGAATTACAGGCAGGTTATCTCTCCAGGCTCTTCCAAGCTAGTATAGCTAGAATAAGAATCTGGATTCCAGACAAAGGAGAATATAACAGAACATCTTAGACTGGGCTTGCCAGAAGCAAGGCCTGAGATAAGGAAGCATTCCTAGGAGACAGTGGTAAGAGAGGCAGGAAGCAGGACAGGAAATGGGCAGAAGTCAAGCCAGAGTCCCAGACTCAATCTGATCCCACAGGGACCTCTGGAGTGTAAACTACATTTCAGAGTTTACCCCAACTTAAGGCGAGGATACTGGGCTTCCATATTCCCATATCAGTCAGTCATTGACTAAGATATTAACACATAGGCTTTCTGTGCTTATGGGGAGGAAGGCTTCAGTAACATAAGAGAAGACCCAACAGAGAGAGCTGCAGAAGCAAAAACACACAACATTCTGGGGAAGGACTCACGGTAAAGTGGTAAAGTTAAAAAGGATCCAAGATCACCTGAGCAGAATGCTAACAGTGTCCCCCTCAAAAGTCATAGCAAATAATACACAAAGCAACTTCACATCCAAGTCCTAAGACCATAAAAATGGTTAGAAACAAATGTATCAAAAGCAAGTTCAGATACTGAGTGCAAAATAGGTGCAAGTAGTTCCTTCAGGGTTGCAGAAGTTAATTTTGTGAGAGTGATGGAAGTTTAAATTGATGCAGTGTATTAGCCAGGATTCTGCAGAAAAACAGAACCAGTAAGGTATATACATATTTTATATATATATACACACACACACACACACACATATAATACACATATTACATATGAGTATGTATTATGTAATATCTACATACATATATACATATGTATATTAGACATGTAATATATATCTTTTAATGTATTGTATGTGTGGAGAGAGAGAAAGAGATTTATTTTAAGGACTTGGCTCATGTGATTGTGGGGGCTGGCAAATCCCAAATTTGTAGAGGAAGCTGGCAGCTGAAAACACAGGAAGGAATTGATGTTGCAGTCTTGAGGCAGAATTTCTTCTCTGGAAAACTTTAGTTTTTGCTCTTAAAGCCTTCAACTGATTGGATTAGACTCAGCTACATTATCTTTACTTAAGATCAATGATTGTAGATGTTAACCACATCTACCATGTACCTTCAAGGCAAGCATCTAGATTAGTGTGAAGATGACACAGAATATTAACTATCAAATAGAATATTCTGCATATCACTGAGGGTCTTTCTAAAAGTAAAATAAATTTTGTGGATCTGAGCAATACATGCTAGAGTCAGGGAATGTCTTTCAGCCAAGTTTTCTGGTTCCCAACTACTCATATTCTTGTGTAGACCCAGGATCCTAACTTACTCATCTGCTAACCCACACTTGGGTTACGAATCTCATCACAAAGCTTGGCTTCAAGCATGACATTTAATAAATGAACCACCTGATGTTATGTTTAAGTTATGGAGTAAAGAACAAATTTATTAATGAGAACCCTGTTTAGAGTTCTTTTGGAATGAATAATCATCTCTTGACTCCAGGAAGACCTTGTGCCCATCTGTAAATTGTCATTATGTGAAAACATTGACTGAGAGGGAGGCTGCTGGGGAATAGAACCTGCAAATCACGGGGACTTGTGAGCATTGTCTTCTTTTCCTTACTGCCTGTCAGACATTGCTATGATGAATAACACACAAGTGATGGCTATAGTTGACAATAGAAAGTAAGCTCTGACTTTAGGTTGATGGCTCTCCATTTTTTCCACCCAACACGGTTGAAGGATATAACTTCCTCCCATTAGCAACAGAGACCCTTTACAGAAGTAATGAAGGAAATATCACCCACTGAATCTTGGTGTAGAGGGAAAAAGGGAGTTACACAGCACAGTTCTGCTCTGTCTCTTCAGTGTATACTTCTATTGAGAATCATCCTTCCCAATAAGAAAATTGTGCTTTGCAATTTCCATATATGTGTTTTGAGTAGAATTGAATCTGGTAGAACTTCTATTTAAGATTGGACAGGTAGGCAAGATAAGCTTTAAGATTCCTTTCGTTGACTCAGTAACACAAGCCCTGTGATGTAAATTACAAATGGTATTCTCATTAGTGAATTTATTCTTAGAAATCTAGAGTCAAATAGCAGCTTCTATAAGACTCTATATGGTTTATCAATGGCCACAATAATGCTGCATGACAACCAGATATTCTCTGTGGCAAATAACAGTAAACAAATTTCTGGTTTTTGAGTTTTCAGAGTTCAGCTGATCTGAACTGGGCTTAGCTGATTTTGGCTGGGTTTGCTCTCGTGTCTACAGACAGTTGCAGGTCAACTAGATGCCTCTGCTGATCTTGGCTGGGCTCACTCTGAGTTCCAGAGTTGGATGGCTGTTGGCTCGTCTTGGTTGGCCCCATCTGAGATAAGTGAGGCAACTCAGTTCTGCTCCATGTGTCTCCTCCTCTAGTGGGCTAGCTCAAGCATGTTCTCGTGGCAGTTGCCTAAGTTCAAGAAGATTTCCTAAGGCTTAAGCTCAGAACTGGGCCTGGTCACTTCTGCTGCTTTCTGTTGGCCTTAGCAAGTCACAGTGCCAACCATATTCAATTTTGGGCAAAATAGACTTTATCTTTCTTTAATGAGAAGGACTGCAAAATTATGTGGCAAAGGGATTGATTTACATTGAGGGATGAGAAAAGGAGCCATTATTACAATCAAGTAACCATATCTCACTGTCTACTCATATCAACTGGCTGTCATCCCTAGTAATATGTCAGAAATGAAATATCAGGAATGATTTTTCTTTGTCCTGAGAATCTGACATTTCAAGGGGTACTGTAACAGCTAGTGTTGGCCCAAACTCAGCTGACCCCCTGCAATATTGAGCATAAGACTGAAATACACAAAGGCCTCCCCTCCCTTCCCCTCCCCTCCCCTTCCTTCTCCTCTCCTCTCCTCTCCTCTCCTCTTGTGTTCTTTGCTTCGAGGTCATAGGATGTCCCGCCTCAGTGTATTCTCTCATTACTTATATGTTATTAATATCGTATTATAATTACTAGGATAATCTCCACGCTTTGCAGTTGCCTGGTACTCCATAACTGCTCAATAAATATAGGCTATTATCATTATAGTACAGGTATTCAGAATAAGGTGTTGTATTTTGGAACAGATCCAGAGTTTCTTGGTTAGTAAACTATAAAAAATGGCCTCATTATAAGCCCACCTGACCCATTAAGAATGATCTCCCGGGACAATCTTCTAAAATGCCAGAATAGGTGGTCCACCGTAAGAGTAACCTATGAGGAACATGAGTCCAACATTCAGTCTTTTAACAGTGAGATCTATGCCATGCATTTGTTAATGTTCATTTTATTCATTGTAGCTCCATACACTTGTTGTACAATGTAATTTTCTCATGGAACTCCATTAAAGGTGGGAAGAGGGTACATTAAACAAAACAAGAACCCCTAATTTTTTTAGCCATCAGGCATTAATTTATCAATGCTCACATACATAATTAATGGTCTCACACAGCTTGTGACAGCTGGTTTGTTGCAGCCAAAACCCAACCTTACTAAGTTAAGATTTGGAGGTGTGCCACAAGAGCCTAGTTAAACCTGTCATGAACTCCTCATTCGATATTTTAATAGGCTTTCCTGGCATGGGACCCAATTGCCTGGGCTTACTCCCGTCTCAGTCTAAAAGGTGTGAGTTCAGCTTCATCACTCTACATATCCTCATCTTGTCTCAAACACTTGGAGAACAGGGCTTTGAAAAGGTCAAATCAACATAGAAGAGAAGTTTATGCAAAAGCTCAAATAAAAACAAGACGAAAGTGCATACAGACAACATTTAGTACTGGCAGCCCATAAAACAAACCCATGTTGCTAACTTGTCCAAATATCAACAAGTCCATTTCCCAAAACATACTAAGAATAAAGGATTTGAAATAACAGTTCAGGGTACAGTTGTTGTCATCTCATAGTCTGTAAGTTTGGCAGTATTGATCTACAAAAAAAATGTAGAGACTTCTAATATATTACACCTCTTCTCTATGTTGTATCCCATATCAATTATTTTGTCTGTTTCTTGCAAATATTCGTTTGCAAAGTTGTGATTTTGCAAGGGTGTGACCGATCCAAGGACACATGGTTGATGACAGGCAGAGCCAGACTTAGAAGTTGAGTGCCTAATTCCAAGGCAAGTCTTTGCCACACTATGCGGATGAGTAATTTAGCTTACGTGAGGTATTTAGAATCTAATGGGTTCTTTATGTTCATGTTGATGGCAACTGGTACTTCAAACATATCTACATAAGTATTATTCCTTTATTGCATACTGTCAGATGGGGGAAGTCAGGGTACAGATTCACCAGTGACTTCTCTCTGAGGTCAGCTGCTCTGTGGGCTCCTTTTGGATAAGGAAACAAGCCAGGCAGAGGTAGTCTTTCAAATTCCTCCAAGTGCCTCATCCAGTACTTCTTATTTGCCAGCAACTATATGAGGCACTTTTTGTAGGGGACCCTACTTCCATCTTCGCAGCAACACTTGGAGGTAATTATTGGTACCCTAATATTACATATTTTGAAATTGAGACTCAGAGATGTGAAGTAACTTGTTCAGGGACACATAGCTAATAATTAGCTGTTCTAGCACTGAACTCAGTTCTGTCTGACCCTGAAGCCCATGCTGTTTTGATTTTGTTCATTTTCTACTAATTTCTTATGTGGCTAAGATGCACATCATGATCTTGCCTATTTATTAAGAAAAGACACCTAGAACCAACATCAGAGAGTGAGTCTCTTTTATCAGAAACAAATTTCCTGGCAATTTTGGAATTAGCCAGAAAGGGTTCAGGTTGCCTGAGTGGGACTGGAAATTTGGTTTGTTGTCGGGACTATAGGTGGGGAGTGAGGGAGGTAGGGAGGAAGGGGAGCTTAATGAAGAGGGTACTGGGAAGCCTCATCACCCTTCTATGAAGAATTATGATCTAGCTCTTAGCTTCCAGGGAACAGAGGTTCTAAATGGCCATGCTTTCAGTTTCCAAACTCAGGAAGTGTGGACAAAGTGAGACCAGAGTTAACGATTTCACACTTGTAGCAATCAGTTCCCCACCCATCCCTTGCCCTCAAATCATCTCAGGTTGTCAATACCTGATAGCAAGTTCCTTTCTTTTACCCATATCTAGGCACTCTGAGCCAGGGGCTACTTCAAATATATATCACTCATGACTTAGCAAATCCTATACTGAAGGCATGTTGGAACTGCCTATGGTGGTATAAATGCTCTGAGATTGTAGCAGAGACTATGGGTACCTGGATAGGTTTGGTATAATCAGTTTATTCAGAGCAGAAAATCAAGTAGAAGCCAAGGAACTAGAGCTCCACCCTTGGAACTTTGGGGAAGAGGATCCTGGTTGGCAAGAGAGAGCTAGACAGTCTGTGGGGAGCACAGTTAACTGGATGGCATCTTGGCCAAGTCTCTGTTCTCAGTGGGACCTTAAATTTGGGCCAGGCATCAGCCTTTGTGTAAATTAGGAAAAAGGAACTTTTCTGGATGAATAATAGTGAAATGTGGTCCTTCCTCTCCTCTAGGTAAATGTCAGCCTAAGTCATGTCTCACATGCAGTGGGGGGATTTTGGCCCTGACTCACTCCCTAAGACGGGCATATTTTGTCAGTGAATAAACTGTCACTGTATGTGGTAACTGTGCCTGGATAGGAATAGGGAATGGAATCAGAATCCTTTTATATTATCAGATAATAATATAATAATGGTAGTAGGCTGGGCACGGTGGCTCACGTCTGTAATCCCAGCACTTTGGGAGGCCAAGGCGGGCAGATTGCCTGAGTTCAGGAGTTTGAGACCAGCCTGGGCAACACAGTGAAACCCCATCTCTACTAAAAACACAAAAAATTAGCTGGGCATGGCAGCACCTGCCTGTAGTCCCAGCTACTCAGGAGGCTAAGGCAGAAGAATTGCTTGAACCTGGGAGGTGGAGGTTGTAGTGAGCCGAGATTGTGCCACTGCATTCCAGCCTGGGCGACAGATCGAGACTCCGTTTCAAATAATAATAATAGTAATAATAATGATAATAATATGGTAGTAAAGTTTAAGTCTTTATAAGGATCAAAGAGAGAATCTAATCTGATCTAACCTAAAATATAGTATAATAACGCCTGGTACGTAACAAGTGCTGGACCAAAGTTTGTTAGATAAATAAATCCCAAAGTGGGTAAGTTTTGCAGCTTCCTTCTGAATAGTGGTTATAGAACCATAAAAATAGTTTTCCATTTTCATGTTCATTACTACTGAGGGTTCACTCTTTAGAGTACAAAGGTTTTCTATATAACTCAAAAGTTCTTCCACTGCTGTTAAGTTTTTTTCATCATTTCTTGGTCCATCATCTAATCACTTTTCCTTTTCCTACTGACCTTACAATTTTATAAATCCATGACTGTTTAGACTTCAGATACCCATGTGCAACATCATCTAATGAAAGTCTCTCTTTAAGATTTCTTTATCGGGAGATAAGGAGACAAGGAAAAAGTGTCTTATGGTGTGATGTTGATGAACAAATGCTCATCTTTTCAAATGCTTTACACCTAAATACCTGAGTACTGTTGTCACATGCCATTAGCAATGACCATCCTTTTCATTGTGTCATCAGCCTCCTAAGTGATCCTGGTTCCACTTCATGCAGTGATTTGCACGTGCTCCATGCTGTCTTCCTCTGCATCCAGTAAGCTCATCAGACCCCTTCCCTATACTACATCTTCTGTGGTTCTTAACCAAACTATTGCAATAGCCTCCTAACAGATCTTTTGCCACCAAATCATATGTCTCTAATTTATCTTCCAAACTGCCAGAAGGAATTTCTTAAATTAAAATATTATCATAAAATTATGGAATGTCTCTCATGGCCTTAGGGGGATCAAGACACTCTTTACTTAATAAGGTACTTGAAGTTCCTCCCTGTTTGGCCCTGTCTAACTTCACAGCCTCATCACTAGCTGCTTCTCCCAACAGTCCACACCAAGCCTGATGAACATTATACAGTTCTTTTCACTGTTTCAAGCCTCCGTGTCTTGCCTATTAAAAAAAAATTCGTCGAGCATGTCCATCCTTCTCCTGCCCAAATAGTAATCTATTCATCCTTCAAGAAAAGATGCAAGTGTTTCTGCTGGTTGATGATTTTTTTTCAGCCCTTCTACTGCACCTAATCCCATTCTTACTATCTCTGTTAAAGATGATGTTTATTCCCTCAGTTGCCATTATGTATGTATTTATTTCTTTACCCTATTATAATTGAGTTCATGGTGAGCAAAGGGGTGTGGAATATTTTCTTATTTATGCCTCCAGATCAACTCTCCACACTTTTCAACCCTGATCTGTGTCCAGAACTGTGTATAGACGATGTCCGTAAGCTCTTTTGCTCCAGGCTTCCTGGAGATTTCAGTCAATGGGAGACACTGGGAGGAAATCTGAAGGAGGAAAGAAGTTCAGGTTGGAATGTTTTTACCAGAGCTCTCAATCCCCCATTCCTAACTGGATTGTGCATTGGCTGTATTTGTGTTTCCCTACCAGAGGCCACAGCCTCCACGCAGTAGTTGGGCCTACTGTCTCTGAGATCCAGGAATCACTGACTCCACTCATGTTCAGGGCTAGGGTTGCTAACAGCGCCCCATTATTGCTGGCACCAGGATAAAGCACTATCCTGTGCTATTGTTTACACTTTTGAAAATGGTCGTTTCATCAAAGTCTTTTGAATTAGGAAGAATATATAGGCCATCTGTTTCCTGCCAGGCACCTGATAGATACATGGACCATGCCACTTTTATCTTGGTATATCTTAAGTGGTATCACAAATCCTGAACACCTGGCAACTGCACTGCACAGTGGTTAAGAGCTCAGGCTTTGGAGTCAGACAAAATTGGTTCTTATCCCAGCTCCACTATTGTGCAATCATGGGTCAGTTACTCTAAGTTTCTGTTTCCTCAAGATACAAGCGAAATAATAATAATAATAATAATAATAATGCTTATTCACAGATTTCTGAGGATTAAATGGGAACATGAAGACAGATTATTTATCATTGGGCTGGATGTAGTAAAGAATTTGACCTTGCCCAAAAGGAGCTCTGCACCTTCTCCAAAACTCCTGGGAGGTAACCTCTAAACTCTTAAAATTTCTGGTGTGATACGAATGTCTTTGAAATTCATAGTTGCCCTTGGATCACACTTGATAATTCACTATGCTAGAAAATGACTTGTGGTAGGCCCCTCACGCCACAGAATATCAGCCTGACCTCCATGGAGGGGGTGACTGGAGCCTGAGTTCAACCACATGGGTAATCTACTAACCATGCCCAAGTAGTACAGTGCCAATAAAAGCTCTAGACCCCATGACTCAGGTGAACTTTCCAGGTTACAGTAAGATGTGTGTATTGTCACACATCAATGCTGGGAGGATAATGCATCCTGAGCACAGGAGGAATTTCACATTCAGAACGCTCCCAGATTCTGTCCCATGTATCTCTTCCCTTGTCTGATTTTAATGTATCCTTTCCTTGTAATAAACTATAACAGAACACAATAGCTTTCAGTGAGTTCAAGGAGTTCTTCCAGCAAACTCTCCAACCTGAGGGTAATTTGGGGATATCCCCAAACTTGCAATTGGTGTTAGACACCTTGAGCAGACCTGGCAGTCTGAGGACTATGTCCGCAAATCTTATACATTGACTGACTCTGGGGAGCATGGTATGTGGTGATCGCCCATAAATTTTCCTACTGAATGTTGATATAAGAAGAAAATAGAAGAATGATAGTGGACAGTCAGCACACATACCCACTTTCACAGTCTGGGGATCCCTGGTTGTGTCTGTGGGTCCCCTATACCATATATCTGCTTTCAAGTTTTAGTGACTTTATCAACATTTTTGAGCCAGACTATCATATTTGATTTGGGTCCAAGTGGCACTGTTTTGGTTACAAGCTTAGAAAGCTGAAATGCAGTAAAAATAAAAAAGGTTAAAACTTCCAAATTGCAAGTTAAGAGAGATTTTTTTATTCCAGAATGTTTATTTTAAACATTGTTTTAATAGAAATCAGTTGAATCCCACATACCAACAAGATGATCCTCTGAGACAGATTGACTCCACCATGTCAGAATGATTTTGGCAGGCTACGGAGTTCTTAATTCTTACTGTGTGAGAGGCCGTGTCTCAGTTACACCTCCACTGCAGAAATTCTCATTCTGGGGCCACAAAGGGTGGCCAAGTATCCTGGCTTGCCTGGGACTGAAGAAGTTTCCAGGATATGGGACTTTTAGTTTTATCTTTTTTTTTCTTTTTTAATTTTTTTATTTCAATAGGTTTTTGGGGAACAGGTGGTGCTGGGTTACATGAATTACTTCTTTAGTCTTAATTTCTGAGATTTTGGTGCACCCATCACCCAAGCAGTATACACTGTACCTAATGTGCAGTCTCTTATCCCTCCCCAGTACCTGCCCTTTCCTACAAATCCCCAAAGTCCAATGTGTCATTCTTATGCCTTTGCATCCTTATAGCTTAGCTCCTACTTATCAGTGAGAACATAGGACATTTGATTTTCCATTCCTGAGTTACTTCACTTAGCATAATGGTCTCCAGGTCTATCCAGGTTGCTGTGAATGCCATTATTGCATTCCTTTTTATGGCTGAATAATATTCCATGATACACACACACACACACACACACACACACACACACACACACACACACTCCACATTTTCTTTATCCACTTGTTGATTGATGGGAATTTGGGCTTGTTCCATGTTTTTGCAATTGCAAATTGTGCTACTATAAACATGCATGTGTAAGTTCTTTTTTTTTTTTTATAATGACTTATTTTCCTCTGAGTAGATACCCAGTAGTGGGACTGCTGGATCAAATGGTAGTTCTACTTTTAGTTCTTTAAGGAATCTCTACACTGTTTTCCATGGTGGTTGCACTATTTTACATTCCCACTAACAGTGTAAAAGTGTTCCCTTTTCACTGCATCCACACCAACATCTATTATTTTTTGATTTTTTAATTATGGCCATTCTTGCAGGAGTGAGATGATATTGCATTGTGGTTTTGATTTGTATTTCTATGATACTTAGTGATATTGAGCATTTTTCCATAAGCCTGTTGGCCATTTGTATATCTTCTTCTGAGAATTGTCTACTCTTGTCCTTTGCTCACTTTTTGATGGGATTGTTTGATTTTTTCTTGCTGATTTGTTTGAGTTCTTTGTAGATTCTGGATATTAGTCCTTTGTTGGATGTATGGATTATGAGGATTTTTTCCCACTCTGTGGGTTGTCTGTTAACTCTGCTGCTTATTTCTCTTGCTGTGTAGAAGCTTTTTTGTTTAAGTCCCATCTATTTATCTTTATTTTCATTGCATTTGCTTTTGTGATTTTGGTCATGAAGTTTTTGCTTAGGCCAATGTATAGGAGAGTTTTTCTGATGTTATCTTCCAGAATCTTTATGGTTTCAGGCCTTAGATTTAAGTCTTTAATCCATCTTGAGTTGATTTCTTTATAAGGTAGGAGACTTTTAGTTTTAAAACTGTTACTTAAGGCTTTCCTGGGATGCAGGACTTTCCATGCTAAAACTGGGGAAGTTTCAGGCAAACTGTGATGAATTGGTTAGCCTAGGACCATGGGACCCCCACCCTCTGACCCCAGTAATTTAGTGTAGGCAGTGCTCCTAAGAGTAGCCAATTTCTGGACTGAGAGTTGCCTTTGAGATGGTTTGGTTTGAAAACTGCATCTGAATGGGAAAACCAGGTCTAATGAGGCCAATTACATCTTCTCTCTGAGGGAATTAGAACTTAATTTGGAGAGAGTTGGCCAACTGCTGGCAAGATGAAAGATGACAAAAGACACACAGAGAGAAGACACCAAGAGGTAAACCAAGTCACAATAATGGAGATCCAGGGGGTGATCCATGAACTCCTCTGATGGCGAGACATGGTGGAGCCAAAACATCTTTGGATTCTGAAAGGCCTGTTTGTTCCTGTGTCCACGAAGTTCATTGTCTTTTCATGGTGCCGGGCTAAACAGTTGTGATTCCTGCTTTTTTATCTCCCCGTGCTCCCTTTTCATAAGCCTTTCATTTCTCAAGTTAAACTGAGCAAACTCTGTTCTAAAACAAAAGGCTAAGTAGAACATCTATTTGGGATGGGGGATAAAAGAGTAATTAGAGAAAATAATAGAGAAAGTAAATTTAAAGTTGACACCACATAAGGCATTCTGTCTTTGAGTGAGTTTCTTTGGTTTTTATTTTGGGGAAGACATAGATGTATATACTTATGGGGGACATGAGATTTTTTGATACAGACATGCAATATATAATAATCACATCAGGGTAAGTGGAGCATTGAGTGAGTTTTTCTGGCTTAATAAGAAGAACAAGAGTATAAGAATGTATTTAGTGCCTACTATGTGTTGGGCACTTCACATAGTTTATTGCATTTCATTTAGTCTTCTTAACAAGATTATGAGGTACATTGATTGTCTCATCCATATGAAAAAGCTTCATAGAGGTTGAACAACTTGACCTTGGCTCTCCATAAGAGGAATTTCAATTCCAGTTGGTATCATTGCAAAGACATTCGATGCTGATGCTTCTTATTGCATATGGGAATTAATTGAGTGACTCTGGACACCGACAGGGGTCTGTGGCAATGGTTGAAATATCCTTTTGGAACTTGGGACACATATAGTGTATAGCAGAGTCCACGGTCCATCTGCTCACTGCCAGAACATTTTGCTTTCAACCTTCTCTGTCTCTTTCCATACATTACTGACCCTGTGCCCACTTGTCATGCGGTTACTTTCTTTAAATGTTCAGGATACTTTCACAAATGGAGCTGATATGGTTTGACTGTGTCCCCCCCTTCAGATTTCATCTTGAATTGTAACCCCCATAATCCCCGCATGTCATGGGAGGGACCCAGTGGGAGGTGATTGGGTAATGGGGGCTGTTTGCTCTATGCTGTTCTCGTGATTGTGAATGAGTTCTCATGAGATCTGATGGTTTTATAAGGCCGTTTTCCCTTCTCTTGCTAGCTCTCTCTTTCCTGCCACCATGTGAAGAAGGACCTTGCTTCCCCTTCGCCTTCCAACATGGCTGTAAGCTTCCTGAGGCATCCCCACCCATGTGGAGCCATGTGGAGTCCATCAAACCTCTTTTCTTTTTAAATTACCCAGTCTTGGACAGTTCTTTGTAGCAGAATGAAAACAAACTAATACAAGAGTAATAGTTGACTGACTAAGAAGTGTAGACTCAGAAAATGAAACAACTTGCCCAAAGCCACACGGTGAGATTCTGCCAGATTCATGGCAAGAATACCAGGAAATGAAGGGGAAGGTAGAAGGAGGTTCCCAGAAGAGCAAAGGGCTTAACAGGCACACAGACTTGGAATAGAATAGGAACATCTAAGCCCGGTTGCCCATTAGCTGGCCGTGTGACTCACAGGCTGTTCGCTGTCCTTCTTTAGGCCCCTGTTGCCCCTTTCACCCGTATGGAACTTGTTTCAGTAACAGGCACAAAATGGAGTCATTCACTATGCGCCTTGACACTCACTGCGGTCTGAAGGTCTCCTTCCCTCTCTCTACTCCTTCACACCATCCTGTATCTGGCTTTATCAGACTCATCATTCAAGTGTAACTCAGAAGCTGCCTCCTCCATGTCCCCTCGTTCCCAAATCTGGGTAAAATTTCCCTCTTAGATGCTTCTCTAGCATCCTGCACCTCCCCCATCTCATTTATTGTAATACCCTATTAGTTCCTGTTTCCTTTACCAGGCAGCCAACAAAGATGGCGTTTGTCCTTTATGCCACGGCTGCTTCAGCATGCCTGGTACATAGTAGTCATGGAACAGGTAATTGTGGAATACATTAATTAATAAAGAGCCATGGAGCCACAAACAGTAACCAATCCCAAGAAGCTTAGGAGCCAACCAAACGAAGGAACAACAACAGTAGTGCCTGCTTACCGAGTGGCCAGTGGGCACCAGGCATTCCTTTCCATCGTGTTATTTAAATCCCTAATGGTTCTGCAGGGTAGGCATTCTCCTTCCCATGTGGAAGGCTGAAGGTCAGAGATGTTATATGAACTGTCCAGCTCATGCACTATCAGAGGCTGAGATTCAAAGACTTGCTTCTTTGATTGCAAAGTCATGCTTGGAATCCAGAAATCCAATAGAGAATCAGAGCAGGAGAGAAGTGAGAGGCTCCACACCCTCCCGCGCTGGGGAGCAGAGCAGTGCATGGCTCACGTGGGGCTGAAGCAAGTGGCCTGCCTGGTTTCCAGGCCCAACCCTGGGGCAGCTGCTGGAGATAGGACTGCCTGCCCTTAGTGAGGCTCCTTCGGGCTGCCCTGGAAGGCAGATTCCCCAAAGCTTGATTTTGTTTGTCAGCATTTCTTGTTCTGCCCACGCAACATTTCTTTAGAATCTGGAGTAAAACCAGCGCTGTTTTTCACAATCAAGTTTCTCCCATTACCCAGGAATAGCCAAACTGACTGGGCTTATTTCATCTGCTATTTTTCAGAGAGCTTTTGTGCTCCCCCTTGGTGGGCCTCTTCCCCTTCCCTCAGTAAGGTTGAATTCCCTGATGGTAATCCTAATTATAAGCATATGTTGTTGCTCTCAGCTACCACTGGACTTGCAAGCTTTCGTTTTAAAGGCAAAAAATAGAAAGTCGTCTTTGGAATACATTTTCTGTCAAGGGGCAGTTTCTGTGGACAGAAAAGTGATTGTCAAATGCATTCTTGGAGAAGATTTGCATACTAAGCACGAGTTCGAACCAGGTAGCCATGTCAGGCAATTACCGCATCAGCAGAACAACGTTTTATAGCTTAATGTGATGGTCACAGGATCTGAATCTCAGAGACTTGTTGGCTTACAGAATGTTAGTGGGGAACTGAAAACTCCAAAAGGCATCCCAATGATCTTTACAAATCAGTTTGGGAATTAGTTCAACAATCAGACATTTTTGTAAGCAATGTTGATTTATTTAGCTGATTGTAGTCCCTTTCTTCAGACTCCTCTCCTCTGCAACAGAGCAGCATGCATTCAAGGGCAAGCTGTCCATGTCTTGGCTGGGTTTACTCCAGGCATCTGTGTGGCGATGGGGCAGAGGGTGTGGGTGGAGGCATGCGATGACATCTTGGCCCTGTTTACTAAGTGGGTTGGATTTTGGTCAATCTGGCACCCTGTTCACCCCCTCCACCCTGTCCCTTCTAAGGTCTCTACCATGTTACAGAGGAGAAGTGGGGACTACATATCCCCAAATCTCCTTCTCCAAATTTGCCTGCCAGGGAGACATACTTGCACAAGATTTGGAAGGTTGAAGAGCAGGAGAAGCTGTGATTCTCTGGAGGCAGCTGTGGCAGGGATGTGCACAGAGGTGAAATTCACAGAGGCCTCCTGACAACTGCTTGAGGACGACCTGATTCAGTGCTTCAGGCTGACTACTTCAGCGGTAGCTTCTCTGGCGTCCACTTTCCAACTCTTCCCTCAGTTATACAGCCCTCCAATTCCAGTAGTGAAATGCATAGACTGGCTTCCAGTCACTGAAGGAACCTGGTTAATGCAGGACATTTTTCAGAAAAGCGTAACACTTCACAGAGCAGCAACTCACCAGCCATTTCCCTCAGTTATTTCTTATAGAATCACAGTTTGTTGAAGCTGGAGGAGATCTCTGAGATCATGTAGGCTGATAGTTATTTTGCTGAGAATATTTTTACATGTTTTTCAAGTAAACTATCACAATCATTTTTAAAAGAAAAGGCACTTAACATCCTGCTTCAACAAAGCAGACTATAACATCGGTATAAAGGATATTATTTTAAAGTGAACACATTTAGCTGTATGCAAAGTTTGCTACAACTTGCTTCCCCCCCCCCCCCCCCATTCTATGGCATGCAGATCTAAGCTGCAGTCTTCATTTTACACATAAGGAAACTGAAGCCCAGATAAAGTGGGTAACTATCACAGAGTTTATTCTGGGCAGAGCTAAGACCAGAACCCAGTTCTTCCTGTCTGTAGCCTAAGGTTTCTCAACCATGGTACTATTGACATTGGGGGCTGGATAAATCTTTGCTGTAGAGGATAGGGGAGTTATCTTGTGCACTGTACAGTGTTTGGCCGTGTCCTTGGCCTCGACTTACTAGATGCCAGTAGCTCTCTCCAGTTGTGGCAACCAAAAGTGTCTCCCAGCATCACCAAAGGCTTGTCTCCTGGTTGAGAACCACTGCTCTGGTCTAAAGGAACTTCTAGGCTAAGCTACTTGTGAATGCATTTTCACTTTTATCACCAATGACACAATTGTAAAAGAAGCAACTTTTTAAAATATCAATGATCTTTTAACTGAAGATAAACAAGGAGGAGATTCTTGGGGCTTATGACAAAGGAAAAGGCATGTAGAGTAGGGGAAATATATGCCCGGGAGTTCTTCTGGGTGCAAGCCGGGGACACAAATTCATAGCATACCAGTAGATTGATTAATTAACTTCATTATAATAGCTCCTCTTTATTGAATGTGCTGAGCTAGACACTTTGCAAGTATGATCTCATTTTTTTCCTGCTCAAAAAACCTGCAAGGTAGGTATTTTTAATCCCGATTTTGTAGAGGTAGAAACTGAGGCTCGGAGACTTGAAAGCTATCTACCTGGAAAGTGGAAAGTGAACCAGATCTGCCCAACTGTTTCCACACTGCTGGTTCTCCAGGTGAACCAAGTGTCTTAAGTTTCAGCGGCAGAGGAGGCACTAGCATCAACATTGCCCTAGCATCCTGCCCCAGGTAACCAGGCATGGTCGGGTCTGCAGGCTGCTGCTTATGCATGAGATTCAAGGAAAGCTGGTAGGGCTTAGGGGCCCACTGGCACCACAGTTTTTAGATCCTCAAAGAGACTTTTGGGGTTCCAGATGGCTTTCCAGTCTTTTCCACTTGTCTCTCATAGACGCCTTTCTCTGGTGGATAGTCTTCCTGTGGCGCTCTGGAAACTCTCATAATTTTCTGATTTTATTCATTCTGTTCCTCCCACTTGAATGCCCGTCTTTTCAGCTACCCTACCAGGTAGATGAATCTTGTTTTGCAGGATTCAATTCATGTTCTACCTTTTCTATAAGATCCCCCCGGCCCAGATCAGACTTTTTTGCAAAATCCTTTAATACCATACTGCTCATATGGCTGTAAGTAATATCCCACTTATTGTTGCTGATCTTTTCATAAAAGTGCACATTTATTATACTTCCACTACTGGATATATATCCCTGGAAACAAGAACCTAGGATGTTTGGTTCTCATCTTGATCCTGTACTTACTAGCTGTGTGATCTTGATGATGTCATCTAACCTTCCTGAGGTCCAGCTTCCTTATGAATTAAAAGGACAAGGATATTTCCCCTGTCTGTTTCTGTAAGGATCAATTAAGAGGGCAGGTCAAAGTCCTTTACAAATTGCAAAACTCACCATAAATGTTTCTATTATGATAATCATTATAATAAAGGTGTTTCCATACCCTCTGTATATAATATATTGGCAATAAATATTTGCAGATTTATTGATTGAGAGTCTTCACTGGCAAATGTGCTATGTGAAGGCAGGGTTACATCAGGACTACTGAGGTCAGACAGTGCCTTTAGGCTCCCTGCACTGGGGTTGATGCTGGCTGCTGAGAAGTCAGGGTGTTTATGTGCAGAAGACAGCATGGGGTGTTTATGGTAGGCAGGATTCTGAGCTGACACCCAGTGAGTCACCCCCTTATATAATTTCCTCTCCTTGAGTAGGAGTGAAATCTGTGACTTGCTTCCAGCCAATGGCAAAACTGATGAGATTTCAGTCTTGTGCATTGCATCACATAAGACTGCAGCAAGGGATTCTCCTCCTGGCTTTGGACAGGCAAACTGCCATGTTGTCAGAGGGCCTGTGGGAGGGCATCAGGCAGCGAACTGCAGGGGCCCGCTGCACCACTCCATATTTGCAAATCATCTTTCTGGGCCCATATGGAAGGACCTATCTCAGCATTTGTGTGCTGCTCAGGTACAGGAAGCACCCTATCCCCACTCACTACCCAACATAGCTATAGGAAAAGTCAAGCATTGAAAACTTGGTGTCTTGCTGCCTTCCTTTCTCCAGCCTTGTTTTCTCGTCTACACCTGAGATAGGGGACCCCAAGAACTCTATTCTCTTCCTCTTTCTCTTTGACAGTCACTTCCCATCTCCAGAGCAAGGTGGGTCTCAACCCCATAGCTGTGGAGGAAATGGCTCCATGGCCTCATTTCACAGAGAAAGAAACTGAGGCTCGGAGTAGCAAAGTGACTTGCCTGTGGTCATACACGGTGAGTAGGCAGCCAAGTGGAAACTCAGACGTCCAGTCCAGCCTCATCCTGCCAAGACTCCACCCATGGCCAACCCACACAGTATGGTGGGGACTGGTGGCTGGCGGCCATCCAGCTATGCTCATTTGCAGTGTTCCATGTTTGCACATATAGAATCATACTATAAATATTGTTATTCCCTAGTTTAAATTAGAGTTGGTGATGGGTCTTGATTCAGTGTTGAGAGAGGGCTGGGGGAAATACAGAATGATGCTCAAAGACATTTTTTGTTGGTTTCAGTACTTAAAAGCAGATGGTGAAAAACAGCTCTAAAGCTGTTTAAAATGTGTGTCTGGTCAAAGTGCTTCCTAAAGTCCCAGTGCACAGCCGCAGAGAGAAGACAGAGGGAAGCAAGAGGAGGTTAGACAATCCTGGGAGCATCACAGAGGCCCATTTTTCTGGGCATGAGGGGAGAGGTTGAGGGTGTAAGCAATAGTGCTTTCATTTTGGTTTGCTTGGTCCTAGTAGATTGCAGCTGTGAACAGGCAGACAAAAAGTAAATGTAGGAAGAGCAGAATTTTTGCAAAAAGAAAAAATAAAAGCCAATTACTCCTGAGAACACTGGGAATGCCTAGGAAACATGGGAAGGCCTCTCATGAAGGACGCTGCTGACAGCAGCATGTGGCCTCCAGTCACCAGGGCAGCTTCAGCATTGCCAGTCAGATGTGTCAACAATTGGAATTCTTTCAGCATGTGGTTCATGTTCTTCCCCCATGGCCTGAACTGAATGCAGTCAAGCTAGGGATCTAGGTTTCGGGTTGAGCAAAGACAGTTAAAGGCAGCAGATTCATGCAGAAGAGGATCTTGATAAAGCAAGACTTTATTTCAGGGAGTGATGAGATGTCAGGGCTGGAAGTGATGTCAGAAGCCATGGAGTTCAGGGTCAGGTAACACGTTGCACCTTCAGTGGCATATCTGGCAATTTCTGAGAGCGTGGTGTTGAAAGTGGGCTTGGGCTCACTAGGAAATAGACCTGTGATGGATTTGCAATGTCTGTCAACGGGGGCAGAAGTAAGAAGTGATAGCATGTAGCACGTATATCATTTGCCCTGTCAGATTGTTCCACCAACATATTTACAAATGAGTGAACTGTGACCTAAGAAGAGAAGTGGTATTTCCAAGAGCCATAGCCAAGGGGCAGTGGCAGAGCAGGTCCTATATTCTGATCCATTTACTACTCTTATCCAAGGCTTATCCATTTATTTATCATTTAACAAATACTTATTGAGCATCTACTTTGTGCTCTCTTGACAGGTGTTCTTACATTTCAGCTCTTAGCCCTTAATGCAAATGTAGGCTTAGATCCTTATCTTTTGCAAAGGATCAATGTCATTGGGTAGGTCCTGAGACATGTTTGTTTTAATTTCCTGCACTGTGCCATTGAATGCTTGCCCTGTAGCAGGAACTGTTTTCAACACTTTATGAATCTGAAATGGTATAACATAGTGGTCAAGACCATAGACTCTGGAGCTAGACAACTTGAGTCTCAATCTTTGCTTTAACTTACTAACCAAAAGCAAGTTATTCAAGCTCCCTGTACTTGTGTTTTCTCATCTCTAAAATGAGGATAATAATAAGTACTATTTACTTCATAATGTTGTTTTACTGATTAAATTTAAAAGCCCTTAAAAGAATGTCTGGTGCTTCATAAATGTCAGTTATTATCATCTGAAATTTAATCTTCATAACAATCTTATAAGGTGAATATGATTGTTATGTCCATTTTATGGAACAAATTGTCTGGGTCTGGATCATGCCTCTGCTACTGATTGGCTGTGCGATCTTAAGCCTCAGTTTCTCAAGCATGAAATGGGATAATAATCAAACATACGGTGTTGTCATAATAATTAAATTTAAAATGCACTCAAGTGCCTAGAACAAGGTAATTGTCAATGAACATTATTCATCATCATCATCATCGTCATCATCATCATCATCATTGTAATCATCTTTGTCATTGCCATGTGCAAAGGCCAAGGATAATGGAGAGTAGCATAAAATTTGAAGATGTGAAAATCTCTACTTGAACCTGTACTGCTAATGGATACTACTCTCTACACCCACATATCCAACTATTTATGTCTCACCAGCACCTCATTCACAATATTGTAGATGATTTCTCCCTTCTTCCCTGTTGCTTCCTCAGGGAGCTCTATGCCAGGGAATGATACCACCTTAAGGAATGCCATACCCCCATGCATGTGAGCCAGGTACCCTAGCATCTCTCACCCTAGAGCCCGCTCCATCCCCACGCCTGCTTGGGTCAATTTCCTCTTTCTTGAATGCCTTCACTCCTCTCTGCCTTCACTGCCTCCTCACTGGTCCAAGCCACCATCACCTCTCATGGGACAGTTGCAGATTTTGAAAGTGTCTCCGCTCACCTGTTTACTTCCTTGTCCAATGTTTTCTCCACACTAGCCAAGATTTATGTAAAATGCAAATTCCATCATTCCACGCCCTTCTTTTCTGCTCACTCCACCCTAACCACATCCTTAAAACTTAAACACACACTTGAAGCCATCCCAGTGTTAGGATGAGAAAGGCCACATTCCTGAGCATGGCCCATCTCAAGGAAGGCTCTGTGGTTGCAGACTCCCACCTCCCTCTCCTGTCTTACCCTGAGGCTCACCGACCTTCCTTTCCACCAGTGTCATCCTGTCTCTCACCCCTGGGCCTCTGCACATGCTGCTTCCTGTCAAGTACAGCCCTGATCCCATCAACCTTCCTGAGTTAACTCTTACTCAACTTTCAGCTCTTAGGAAAGCAGATGTGAATTTTCTTCAGCGACAACACTTGGAGATAAGAAATGGCACAATATTTACTTTAGAAGATTGGACTTTAAGTCCCAGTTCATCAGGAAGTAAAAATTTTCATTTCTATTGTTTTTTCTTTGTATATGTGTATGAGCAGGGATTAGGGAGTATCCAGGGTCTCTGGTCTTCAGAACACCCAGGTCCTTGCTGCAATGTGAACTGTCCTAACTCAGAAGGTTCACTCCTCTATGCTGTGCTTTGCGAGGGGGTCAGTGCTGAAGATGGGAGCCTTCATGTCTCTGCCAGCCCCTGGGCCCACTGGCTCGCTGTTTACCCATGAATATTAGGTTGTGATACCTCCCTATGGTACTGCAAAGAAGGAGTGCAGCTATCTTTTATTGCCAACAACCACCCGAACTCCATCTTTTCCTAATACTGTGCTTCCCTCTCACAGTGAGCTGTTTCTGTTTCTACTTCTCTAAGCCCTTCCTTTGGGCTCCAGCTCCTCCAGAGTGACTCATTTGGAAATACAGGGAAGACCTGGATATAATATTATAGAAGAGGAAGGAGATGCTGACACCAGTTTTTCTTAGTAACTCACCCAGTTACATCACTTAAAAAGAAAAAAGGGGCTGGGCGTGATGGCTCACGCCTGTAATCCCAGCACTTTGGGAGGCTGAGGCGGGTGGATCACGAGGTCAGGAGATCGAGACCATCCTGGCTAATACGGTGAAACCTCGTCTCCACTAAAAATACAAAAAAATTAGCCAGGCGTGGTGGCGGGCGCCTGTAGTCCCAGCTATTCGGGAGACTGAGGCAAGAGAATGGTGTGTACCCGGGAGGCGGAGCTTGCAGTGAGCTGAGATCGCGTCGCTGCACTCTAGCCTGGGCGACAGAATGAGACTCTGTCTCAAAAAAAAAAAAAAAAAAGAAAAGAAAAGATAAAAGAATTCTTAACCATTTTTGTGCCAAAGATGCCTTTGGTAATTTGACAAAGCCCATGGTTCCCCTTCATAGGATAATGTTTAAATCCATAAAAGATGCAGGATTGCAATTCAATTAAAATAACTTCTCAAACATTTTAAAAATTTGTAGTGTCTCATATATGGGCCTTTTGATGAAGTCATTAAATATCCGGATCTCATGGTAGGTTTAATAACTAACACAAGCATATTTTATTTTATTTTACTAAGCTTTATTTTATTGCATTTTTCACAAATTGAAGGTTTGTAGTAACCCTGTGCCAAGCAAGTCCGTTGTGCCATTTTTCCAATAGAATGTGCTCATTTTGCCAGGTGTGGTGACTAACACCTATAATCCCAGCACTTTGAGAGGTCAAAGTGGGTGGATCACCTGAGGTCAGGAGTTCAAGACCAGCCTATCCAACATGGTGAAACCCCGTCTCTACTAAAATACAAAAATTAGATGGTCATGGTGGCATGCACCTGTAATCCCAGCTACTCAGGAGGTTGAGGCAGGAGAATTGCTTGAACCTGGGAGGCAGAGGTTGCAGTGAGCTGATATCGCACCACTGTACTCCAGCCTGGACAGCAGAGTGAGACTCCATAAAACAAACAAACAAACAAACAAAAAAATGAAATAATGTGCTCATTTAATGTCTTTGTGTCACATTTTGATACTTATTGCAATATTTCAAAATTTTTCATTTGTGGTCAGTGATCTTTGATGTCATTATTATAATTGTTTTGGGGCACCACAAATCTCACTATATAAGATGCTGAACTTAATTGATAAATGTTGTGTGTGTTCTGACTGTTCTACTCACTGACTATTCCCCCACTTCTCTCCCCCTCCTTTTCTCTCTCCCCTCAGGGGTCCCTATTCCCTGAGATATATATATATATATATATATATAAAAATTAGGGCAATTAATAACTGTACAATGGCCTCTAAGTATTCAAGTGAAAGAAAGAGTCACACATCTCACACTTAAATAAAAAACTAGAAATAATTAAGCTTAGTGAGAAAGGTCATGTTGAAAGTCCAGGCAGGCTGAAAGTGAAACCTCTTGTGCCAAACTGTTAGGCCAAGTTGTTAATACAAAGGAAAAGTTTTTGAAGGAAATTGGAAGTGCTACTCCAGTGAACCCAAAAATGATAAAAACAAACAAACAAGCAAGCAAACGAAAAAACCCAAAACAGCCTTATTGCTGGCATGGAGAAAGTTTAAATGACCCACATGAAAGATCAAACCAGCAGTTAACATTCCCTTAAGCCAAACCCTAGTCCAAAGCAAGGCCCTGACTCTCTTTAGATCTATGAAAGCTGAGAGAATTGAGGAAGCTGCAGAAGAAAAGTCTGAAGCTAGCAGAGGTGGGTTCGTGAAGTTTAAGAAGAGAACCCACTTCTATGTACTTTTATGTTATAAAAGTAGGTGAAGCAGTACAAGGTGACACAGCAAGTGCTGATGGAGAAGCTACAGTAAGTTACCCATAAGATCTATCCAAGACAACTGATGAAGGTGGCTACACTAAACAATAGATTTGCAACATAGGCAAAATTACCTTATATTAGAAGAAGATGCCGAAGATGCCTCTAGGACTTTCATAGCTAGAGAGGAGAAGTCAATGCCTGGCTTCAGAGCTTCAAAGGACAGGTTGACTCTCTTGTCAGGGGCTAATGTAGCTGGTGACTTTAGGTTGAAACCAAGGCTCATCTACCACTCTTAAAATCCTAGGGCCCTTAAATCATGCTAAATCTACCCTGAGCTCTATAAGTGGAAGAACAAATCCTGGGTGACAGCACATCTGCTTATAGCATAGTTAACTGAGTATTTGAAGCCCACAGTTGAGACCTATTGTCCAGGAAAAAAAAGGTTCCTTCCAAAATATTGCTGTTCACTGACAATGTACCTACTCACTCAAGAGCTCTGATAGAGATGTGCAAGCAGATTAATGTTTTCATGACTGCTAACACAACATTCATTCTATTGCACATGGATAAAGAAGTAATTTAACTTTCAAGTCTTATTATTTAAGAAATACATTTCAACCAGGTGTGGTGGCTCACGCCTGTAATCCCAGCTCTTTGGGAGGCCGAGGTGGGCGGATCACCTGAGGTCAGGAGTTCGAGACCAGCCTGACCAACATGGAGAAACCCTGTCTCTACTAAAAATACAAAATTAGCCAGGTGTGGTGGCACATGCCTGTAATCCCAGCTACTTGGGGGGCTGAGGCAGGAGAATTGCTTGAACCCGGGAGGTGGAGGTTGCAATGAGCTGAGATCATGCCATTGCACTCCAGCCTGGGCAACAAGAGTGAAGCTCCGTTTCAAAAAAAAAGAAAAGAAAAGAAAAAAAGAAAGAAACACATTTTATAAGGCTGCCATAAATAGTAATTCTTCTGATGCATCTGGATAAAGTAAATTGAAAACCTTCTGCAAAGGATTCACCAGTCTAGATGCCATTAAGAAGATTTGTACTTCATGGAGGGCAGTCAAAACACCGACATTAGCAGGAGTTTGGAAGAAGTTGGTTCCAGCCCCTATGGATGACTTTGAGGGATTCAAGACTTCAGTGGAGGAAGTAACTGCAGATATAGTAGAAACAGCTAGATAACTAGAATTAGAAGTGGAGTGGGAAGATGTGACTGCTATAATCTCATGATAAAATTTTCACAGATGAGGAGTTGCTTCTTACAAATGTGCGAAGAAAGTGGTTTATTGAGATAGAGTCTACTCCTGGTGAAAATGCTGTGAATATTGTTGAAATGAAAACAAAGGATTTAGAATGTTACATAAATTTAGTCAATGAAGCAGCAACAGGGTATGAGAGGATTAACTCTAATTTTGAGAGAAGTTCTACTGTGGATAAAATGCTGTCAAACAACATTGCATGCTACAGAGACATCTTTTGTAAAAGAAATAGTCAATTGATGGTGTAAACTTCGTTGTTGTTTTATTTTAAGAAATTGCCACAGTCGCCCCACCGTGAACAGTCAGTAGCCATTGAGGCAAGACCCTCCACCAGCAAAAAGATGACTCTTTGAAAAGTTCAGGTAATAACACTTTTTTGGAAATAAAGTAATTTGTTTTCTTTGAGATGGGATCTTACTTCGTCAGCCAGGCTGGAGTACAGTGGTGTGCTCATAGCTCATTGACATCTCAAACTCCTGGACTCAGAAGAGCTGCCTGTCTCAGCTTCCCAATCAGCCAGGACTACAGGCATGCACAACCATGCCTGGCTAATTTTTTTTATTTTTTGTAGCGATGGGGCCTTGCTATGTTACCCAGGCCGGTCTCAAACTCCTGGCCCCAAGTGATCCTCCTACCTTGGCCTTCCAAATTGCTAGGATTACAGGCATAAGCTACCTTGCCCAGCCAATAAACTGTTTTTAAATTAAGGTACAACATTATCTTTTAGATGCAATGCACACTTAATAGGCTATAGTATAGTATAAAAATAACTTTTTATTTGCAATGGGAAAACAAAAACTTTTGTGTGACTCAGTTGCGATATTCACTTTATTGTCATGGTCTGGAACTGAACCCATAATATCTCCGAGATATGCCTGTAATTTCGAAGTCTTAATGAAATGAATGTAAGGACCATTTCAAGATCTCTGCAACAACTGTAAAACTACTACATTCGTTAGCTACCTTAATAAATTGAAGGAAAATCTAAATTTTAGTTAGAGTGTAGTTAAAATAAAGTTGTACTAAAAAAGCTGGCATGCTGGGGTTAAGATATAAGCTCATTGTTCATGCATGGCATTTGGTATCATTTGGGTTTTTAGCATATGTAAGCAATATTTTTTCAATTGAAAAATTGGGGCCGGGCGCGGTGGCTCACGCCTGTAATCCCAGCACTTTGGGAGGCCGAGGCGGGCGGATCACAAGGTCAGGAGATCGAGACCACAGTGAAACCCCGTCTCTACTAAAAATACAAAAAATTAGCCGGGCGCGGTGGCGGGCGCCTGTAGTCCCAGCTACTCAGGAGGCTGAGGCAGGAGAATGGCGTGAACCCGGGAGGCGGAGCTTGCAGTGAGCCGAGATCGCGCCACTGCACTCCAGCCTGGGCGACAGCGCGAGACTCCGTCTCAAAAAAAAAAAAAAAAAAGAAAAATTGGTTTGGTTAAAAAAAATAGGTTCAAGTGATTATTTTCCACTATAATACTTCCATTCACAACATATAACCAACATAGAAAATTTAGATAATATTTTTAAAGGGGTTTCAATTTCATTAGTATCTATGATGTGCCAAATAATTGGTCTTCATTTGTTATTTCATTTAATCTTCACAACCACCCTGCAAGGTAAATGCTAATATATCTGTCTTACAGATCATAAAATTGAGACTCAGTGAGATTAGCTATCTTATCCCAAACGACACAGATATAAGTAGCAGACATGGGATTAACATCTAGATCTAGACCAAGCGCAGTGGCTCATGCCTGTAATCCCAGCACTTTGGGAGTCCAAGGCAGGTGGACCACAACATCAGGAGATCAAGACCATCCTGGCCAAAATGATGAAACCCCATCTGTACTAAAAATACAAAACTTAGCTGCATGTGGTGGTGCGCCTGTAGTCCCAGCTACTCGGGAGGCTGAGGCAGGATAATCACTTGAACCTGGAAGGCAGAAATTGCAGTGAGCTGAGATTGCACCACTGCACTCCAGCCTGGGTGACAGAGCAAGACTCTGTCAAACAACAACAACAACAACAACAGCAGCAACAATAACAACAACAAAAACACATCTAGATCTATTTAACTCTGAAGTCCATGGTTTTTATTTATTTTTATTTTTTAACAATACTAAGGTGCCTCTTAGTATGCAGTATGAGAAATAGAAGAAATGAGAGATATACAGTTTGATTCTAATTATTTGCCATAGTTTTGTTCTATAAAGTCACTGCTAACACTTAACTGGGAATACTGAGCCACTGCTTCTAGAGAAAATACAGGGTTAGTCTCCTGTGAGGATTTGGTCCTGACAT
This sequence comes from Theropithecus gelada, assembly GCF_003255815.1. NCBI lineage: Eukaryota > Metazoa > Chordata > Mammalia > Primates > Cercopithecidae > Theropithecus > Theropithecus gelada. The sequence continues at coordinate 15,953,332 of NC_037672.1, read as the reverse complement.
TTTGGTCAACCGATCAAGGCATAACTCTGTTTGATGTGTGCTTTTGTTTAAAGATACTTTTTAAATACATGTTGTTGATTCTTTAACATGGAACTTAGCCAACAGCAGGTAAAGGAAGCTTATCTAACACACGCATTTTCTCCATAAGGTACATCACAGACCTTGGAGCTTAGGAACACTAGGCAGCAATTCAGTACCATGCTTGGGGCCATTTTAAACAGCAGATAACCAACAAAAGCACAAACATTCAAAAAACATGCCACTAAATAGACCGCGAAAAAGACATTTGTTTACAATATGAGGGTTGAAACGAGAAGACAGAGCATCGCCTCATTGGACCTCAGCTGGCAAAGTGCACACCAGGTGACTCAAATTTTTCACTGCTCTGCACATGTCCTGAAATAACTGTGAAAGAGCCACGAGTATTGATCAGGGGGTTACAAATACATTTTAGCAAGTAGACAAATTCACAAATATGGAATCCACAAATAATGAATAGCAACTGTGTATTGTTGACATTTAGGTCAATTATCTTCCAGTATTTCTGAAGTAAGCAGATAACTATTTTCTGATCACTCACATAAAATATGATCTCCCCATTCATTAGAATCCACCGCAATATGGCTTCCATTCATTCCAGTGTTCTCCACCCTTCTTCTCATGATTCATTGTTCTAAATAACTCTTATCACCACTTGATCCATTGTTTTTTTTGTTTGTTTTGTTTTTTTTAGTGGTCTGTCTTTTCCACTAGAATATAAGCTTCATGAAGACAGGCACTTCATTTTGTTCAGTCTTATTACCCCATTGCCTCTGACAGTGCTTGTCCCATAGTATGCCCTTGGTAAGTATTTTGATGAATGAGAGAAGAAATGAATGACTATATGCGCTTGGCATTTAGTTGTGATTGAGCATCATTGCAAGCATTCAAACTTGTATGATGTCTCAAAGGCAGTTTGATGGCGCTGCCAGAATTCTTGGCTTGTAGCTATGTGTCTAAAACATTCCCACTCACCACCGGACGGGAAATCCAGCACAGGCTGTGTTTCTGAAACTCTGGTGAAAATGCATAAAGGTTAAGCTCAGTGCTAAAACCACTGACATTTGAACAGCCTCAATGAGAAAGCAAAGTGGTCGCAAGAAACATTCATTTGAGGTTTTATGTTGGAAGTGTGAGCTCCCACGATAACGACTTTTAAAGAACCATATCGACTTGCTGGGATTTGTATGGTTGGGCGGGTGAGGTGGAAATGCTGTTCATTAAAATAACAACACACATATGCTGGATTCCTCCAAGTGAAAATCAGTGGAGCTTGGCGAATGGAGGGTCAGGTTTAATTATCGATGCACCATAAACAACGTTCTTTGCTGGGTAAACTCTCTTTGCTCTGGAAAACGGTTAGAGCTGCTTGTCTTAATGTTGCTTCAAGAACGAATTCAAACCTTACTATTCTGCAAGAAGCCTTCTGAGACTCCCAGGGAAAGAACTTTTCCTCCCCATATTCTGCTGGAGTTAAAGCAGGCCTCCCATAGCACTACCATAGCCTATTCCATCAATGTATACATTTTAAGTTTCCATCTACTTTCCAGTAATACCTTCCTCCCTTGTATCCTTGAGTTTAGTCTTGCTTCCACCCCCTTCTGTTGAGATGAGGTCTTGCTCTGTTGCAGAGTGCAGTAATATGATCATGGCTTACTGAAGCCTCGACCACCCAAGCTCAAGTGATCCTCCCACCTCAGCCTCTCAAGTAACTGGAACCACAGGCATGTGCCACCATATCTGGCTAATTTTTTATTATTATTATTTATAGAGATGAGGTCTCATTGTGTTGCCAAGGCTGGTCTTGAACTCCTGGGCTCAAGTAATCCCCCCACTTTAGCCTCCCAAAGTGCTAGGATTATGGATATGAGCCATTGCGCCCAGCTTAGTCTTGCGTCTTTTTAATTTATCTTTCACTCTAAGATCAGGTTTTGTGCTAAAAAGCAGATTTGGCCATGCAGTTTCTCTATTTAAAACCTGTCAAGGTTTCTCGCTTTTCTTTTGCATAAGGTCTGACCTCCTTGCATGCTTTATTTTCCATTTGCTTCTCATCCTCAGGTTCATAGAGAAAACAACATTGAACATGAGGTGATATTGTTGAATCTGGTAGATGGGTAAGACATGGGGATTCATTATTATTCTTTCTACTTTTGTATATGTTCAAAGTTTTCCAAATTAAAGAAAAAGAAAAATGCTTTCTGGAGGTAGCTGGGTCCTAGCTGAACCTTGGCTTTGAGTTCCCCAGGAGCAAGAGTTTAGATGAAGGCATTACAACCTGAGGGACCAGCATTTACAAGGCCCTGAAGGTTACCCTGGAACTTTGTAGGAGCTCATACACTTGATGGGGGCACTAACTAAACAGCATTTTATGCCTCCTCCAATAGAGCTAGCCATGCCAGTGTGCACCATTAATTCCATCTCAGCTTCATCAAAGTGATTATTTCCATTCATCTGACCAAAGGATACAAAAACTATATTTTGATGGATGGTTCAAAGACTGGAAGTTTTTACTTAGTGCCACTGACCTGTTGGGGACCACAGTGGTTTCGGGTGGCTGGAGTTTGATATGAGAATTGCATGAGATGAGTGTAGAGAAGGAACAGACTGTGAGGTACAGAGCGAGTGTTTGATGACTGAATGAACGAGTGTACCAGCTGGGAGAAGAAATGTATGAAGCATGCAGAGACTTGAAATTAAGAGTCCAGTTAGGTGGAAGACACTCAAGACTGTTAGAGATGGCTTAAGAACAGTAGTGGTATGAAGGGCTCAGATTTGTTAAGTGTACTATGATGTGTATTAAACATTGGACCAAGGCCTTGACCTGGGTCTGTTTTGAAGCTCAGTAGGAGTCTGCATAATAAAGCATGCTTCATGGAGTACCTGGGAGTTCAGATGGTTTTAAAGCACCAACTTTAATGAATGAGTAAATAGAGAAAGCCTGTGGAAACATCTGGTCTTCCCCACCTGACTTGTTTAACATGAAGTTGGATGTTTGAAACTGAGTTCCCTCAGCATGTGTGAGTTGTCAAGTCATGGGGATTAGTCCTCTCCCCCATAATAGTTATGTGGATGATTTTTCAGGTAACACATGTGAGGACAAATTGGATTCCACAGAAAAGCATGAATCAAGGGCTATATGAGTTTTACACTTCTGGAAAATTTTATCTCTTCCAAAAGTGGAAAACTCATATAGCCCTTGAACCAGAACAGGTAAAATAGAACTCATATACCTCCTTTTTGTATTCTTTTTAGATCATGTTTTATGGGCATAATCCCTGAGAAGAAATAACTCCTCATAATAAAATAGAAGCCTATAAAAGCAGGCTTTTGTTGTCTTGTTATACGAGTTCTTCACACACATGGTCCCTATAGAAAGACGTCCCCCTGCCCCAAGTGGCAATCCACTTAATAGTTATTGGAAAACTGTTTAAAAATGTTTATGATCTAACATTGATTTTCTAAAGAAAGCATCAGGGATTGATGATGAATGAGATGTTACCTATAATATATGAAGTTTAGGGACCAATGGCAAAAAAAAAAGAAAAAACAAAAGAAAAGCGTAAGAATGACACAGTGAACTTTGGGTACCCAGAGGAAAAAGGTGGGGAGGGGATGAAAGATAAAATACTACAAATTGGATTCAGGGTATACTGCTTAGATGATGGTGCACCAAAATCTTACAAATCACCACTGAAGAACTTTCTCATGTAACCAAATACGACCTGTTCCCCCAAAACATGGAAATGAAAAATTTAAAAAGAAGGCCAGGCACAGTGGCTCATGCCCATAATCCCAGCACTTTGGGAGGCCAAGGTAGGCAGATCACGAGGTCAGGAGATCAAGACCATCTTGGCTAATATGGTGAAACCCCGTTTCTACTAAAAATACAAAAAAATTGGCCAGGTGCGGTGGTGGGCGCCTGTAGTCCCAGCTATTCGGGAGGCTGAGGCAGGAGAATGGTGTGAACCCGGGAGGCGGAGCTTGCAGTGAGCTGAGATTACAGCACTGCACTCCAGGCAGGGCAACAGAGCAAGACTGTCTCAAAAAAAATTTTAAAATAAAAGATATTTTTGCCCATTTGGCACCTTTGACTTGTGAAATGTTAACAAATGTTAACCAACATGAAATGTTAACACAAAGACATTGTGGTTTTGTGAAAAGAATATGGGCATTGGTGTTAGCGAGGCAGGCTTGAATCCTGGCTCCATGAGTTACTTAATGAGTTTCTGATGGAACCCATGTACATTGTGTGAAAAAAATTGAGTGGTGGTTGAGAGGATTAAGTCCATATATAAGCTCCTAGGAAGTGTTCAGCAAATGCTTCCCTTCTTCATTTTCTATTCTTCCACCAACGTTGTCCCCTTAACTTCCTTCACCTAAACATATAAACCACTAAGGAAAGCTCAGCTACATTCCCATAAACCAGTAACAGGATCCAATAAATACTCAGGGGTTTGTAGGAATAATAGATCTAGGCCTGAAACACTAGGATGATATTTTGGGTGTATACTTTTAACAAAATATAGAAAACCACTCAGTTGTTACATAAAGTTACATAAAGAAATTTACCCATGTTTGTTAATAGTTATCTAAACACCATGTGTCACTTGGTATTTGTGTCCTTTTAAAACGTTTCACTAAGGTTCCTTGTACCTGTGTGGGGTCCACACTGATGCTGGCTGCAGTTTGGATGCAGAACCTGTAAGGGGGAAGCCTGGTGCTTGGGGCTGATCCCCACCTCCCAAAAGCTCCTTTGCCCCCAGGCTCCTGGTTGGCTTTGGACGGTGAGAGGTGCTGGGAAGAGACTGAGGGCAGGAGGAGAGAGAGTGGGAGGTAGGGTGATGTAGTTTGGCTCTGAGTCCCCACACAAATCTCATTTCAAATTGTAATCTCAATGTGTCAGGGGAGGGATCTGGTGGAAGGTGATTGGATCATGGGGGTGGTTTCTCCCATGCTGTTCTTGTGATTGTGAGTTTTCATGAGATCTGATGATTTAAAAGGGTGTGACACTACCCCCCAACCCCCCCCCCATGCACTGAGAAGTTGGTGCTTGCTTCTTCTTCCTGTTCCGCCATGATTGTAAGTTTCCTGAGGCTTCCCCAGCCATGTGGAACTGTGTCATTAAACCTCCTTCCTTTATAAATTAACCAGTCTTAGGTTGTTCTTTATGGCAGTATGAAAATGGACTAATAACAGATGGCTCCCTTCCCATCCCTGCTGCAGTGCCACGATCCCAGCCATGGCTCCATCTCCCAGTGGGTGACTCCCCCACAGCTCCAGGGCTCAGTCTCCTTCCTTTGCTCCCCCAGGCCCAGAGGTAGCACAAGCTTCACCTGGTGCTTGGATGCCTTGACATCCCTTGTTAGTTCCTGGGACTCTGCTCTGTGAGTGGTCCCTTCAGCCTGTTCTTGCCAGGACCCTCCTGGTCATCGTGTGCTGAGGCCTGGACGCTGGCCTCCAGTTCCCTCATGGTGCTCTCTCCTGCCTCCCCAGGGTGCTCTTTGCTCTGGGCTTTGGAAACTATCTGTGGCTGCTTAGAGGCACCACGCTGTCCCTTGCTTTCTGCAAATGGAAATTCCTTCTCTCTGCAAGTGCCCCTCTCAGGCCCCTGGTGATTTTTCTGGCCTGTCTTGTCTCAGTTCAGGCTGCCCCACCTCCAGGGCATCTTCCCTGGCATCCCCAGGTTAGGCCTGGTGTCCTTTGTCTCATTTCCACAACATTTCACACTCCTATCTCACCCTGCAGTTATGGAACCCTCTAGGCAGAAATGAGAGTATCTTATGTGTGTGCAACTGCAGCATCCACTACAGTGGCTCATACATCCCTGGGGTTTAATACATCCCTGCTGTAACTAAACCATGTTGGCCAACTTTTCAGTGGATAGCTCCTTCTTGGGCACACCAGGGAAGACAGAAAGAGAAGCCAATTAGAAAGCTTCAATAAATAAGCAGACACATAATTTTCTGTCTAAAATCACATTTTCTGACCATAAAGAACAAGGAGTTAGGAGGCAGTCTGGGCTTTAACCTGAAATGAGGCAAGTGCCAACATCTGCTGACTGCCAAATGAGAAACCTCAGCTCTGGTCTTTCTTTAAAGAAATCTTAATTAGAAAAAATAAAATAAAATATTTTTATTTTTTAAATCATTTCTTTTCCTCACCCATTCCCCTATGTGTTTTCCAGTGAAAATGATCTGCCCGTGACGTATTTTTGCCATGGAACCTAACGCTGTGACTGATCTGTTGAGTTTAAAAGTATTTTTAGGGTGTTTATTGTACCTACCCGCTGGGAGCCCCAAACACTGCTAAGAGAAAACTAAAGGGGTGGTGAGAATTTGGTTTTTTAAATTTGCTTTAAAATTAATTCTGTTCAAATATACATTAGTATTCTTTGTTCTTTTAGTTTCTGCTGCCAAAAAGAACCAAAAAATAAAAAGTGGCATTTACCTCTGTGTTTATATGAAATACAGATTTTTAAAGCCATGCTTTATTTGAATTTCAATCCTTTTCCTCTCTCCATGTTATGAGGAGGAGCAAGAGACAGTTAGCCTTGATCTATACTTGGCCTGATGTGTTCTGTGATGAATTCAACCGAAGGGACTGCTCTCTGTACCTCCTCTCGGTATGACAGGAAGCATTAGTCTGAAACACCTTCTCAGGGATACTGAGGCCATGAGAAATGGTCAAGTCTTTGTCCTAAGGGCTTTCATACAGATGATGCAAGGTATATACAGAAAAATACTTTAGCTGTCTTCTATTTCGCCAGGAAGAAGAGGAAGCCCATTTCCCAGGCTAAGAAACATCTCCAAGACAAGTTTCTTAATACTCAAGTTTAAAGAATTCTATTCCAATGGATTAAAAAGAAGAGCCTCAAACATCTTCAGCCTTTGTAACGATTTCTGTCTTTGCTTCAAACCTGAACTTCTCCTCGAAGCTTTCTCTGAGCTTAAAGCAATCCTTCCCTTTTCCACATTCCTTCCTGTTCTTCCAGGTAGCATTTATTTGGTCACTAATTAGCCATTCAGTGCCCTGTGGCAATAGCATGAATTGCTATTTAGATCCAGATTACCATTTCATTTTTACCGCTATTCCTTGGCTTTATGTCTCACAGCGTGGTGTTACCTTTACTGAAATCCTCTCCTCTCCTCTCTCTGTGAATGTCCGCTCATCCTTCAAAACCTATCCTGAATATCACCTATTCTTTTGACTGTTCACTATCTTCTGATCCATGCAGGCGAGGCTGCTCTCTCCTTTATGACCTCAGAGTATTTTGGTTTCACAATCTTCACCCTAGGACCATATTTACTAAAACAAAAATTACAATAGATATGGTACTAACGCAAAAGAAGTTTTAAATGGATGTGGCCTTGTAACTCTAGCACTCATCAAACGGCACAGAAAATATTTACACGTCATCTCTGAATGCAGGACACTATGTCACTGTTAACTTTTATCTCTCCCCGAACAGAAACTCCTTGAGAGTAGACATTATATTTCATATTCTTATTCTCAAAATATATCACAAGAACAGGTACATAACAGATGCTCAGTAAATGCTAAATAGTTAAGTAAAAAAAAAAAATGTGATTTGGTCATAGGGAGAACAGTGCTATATTCTGTCACTGTTTTCACTTTTTAATTTGATTTGTAAAAAACAAAAAACAGTGTCATCCCAGTGCCTCAGATACTCTAGTTTTAGGTGTTATACAGCTTATTTTTTATTTTATTTTTATTTTTTGAGATGGAGTCTCATTCTTGTCGCCCAGACTAGAGTGCAGTGGCATGATCTAGGCTCACTGTAACCTCCGCCTCCTGGGTTCAAGCAATTCTCCTGCCTCAGCCTCCCTAGTGCCCGGGATTACAGGCTCACACCACCATGCTCAGCTAATTTTTGTATTTTTAGTGGAGATGGGGTTTCACTATGTTGGCCAGGCTGATCTCAAACTCCTGACCTCAGTTGATCCACCCACCTCGGCCTCCCAAAGTGCTGGGATTACAGGTGTAAGCCACTGACATAAATTATGTCAGACAGCAAGAAGCACATTGAAGGAAAATGAAGCAGGTAAAGAGGAGAGGGAAGGGGCTTTAAGGAAGGAAGCCTTGGCAATTATCATGTGTCTATTACACAAAGGCCCCAGAGAAGGTGCAGTTCAGTGCAGCCTGCAGGAGCAGAGGGAGCAGGCCAGGGAGCTATCTGGGGAAGACCATAGCTCTAACCCTAACCCTGACCCTCATTCCTGGCAGAGGGAACAGGAAATGAGTGTGGCAGAAGGGGAAGGAGGGATCCAAGGAGCTCTAAGAGCTGATATCAGAGAGGCAAAGGACAGGCAGGGGCAATACTCTCTCTATGGGTTTCTTATATTTCAGTGACTTTCAAAATGTCTGACAGTCACAGATGTTCCAGGTATAGTCATGGATTCTGCAGTGTTGGTAGAATAAGGTCCTCTTCCTCCCTCGAGGAGCTCAGCTTCCTCAAAGACACAGAGCACAAAAGAGCTGCACAACGCAGAAAAAGATCCGAGTTGAGGCATGAACAGAGTGTGGTCAGAATTCGGAGGAGGAAGTCCCGGCTGTGCAAGGAGGTCAGGCGAGAAGTGAAGGGGGAACAGCGGGAAGGATCAGATTACAAAGGGCCTACGTGCTTTTCTAAGGAGTTGAGGCATTCCTCCCACTCCCAGCTATTGACCGTGATTAGGAAGCGTAGGAAGAAAATCTGAGACATTCAAGTCAGTTGGGCTCCCAGAAGGTACCTGCCAGGCAGTTCAGGAAGCTCTTGTCCTCTCATTTTGGATAGAATCAGAGGATGGGGCCTCCAACCAGAAAGATGTTTGCTCCCCTGTAAGGCCAAAGAGCTGAGTAGAGAGCCCTAGTGAGTGTGAGAAGCAAGAGAGGCACAGAAGAGTGACAACACTGCTCCAGGCATGGGTTACTTAAAGTCATGTTTGCTGCTATAACAAAATCTCTAACATGAATGGCCCCTAGTAGAGGTTCGTATCTTGCTCCTATAAATTCCCAAACAGGGGCTCCTGATGTGGGCAGCTCTCCTCCAATGCGGAGGCTCAGACTCACTTTTGCACCCAAATTGTGACAATCTGAGGAAAGAGAATGGGCATGGCAGATTGTGTTGACAATTTCTGTGTGCAAGAACTGACTTCACTTTTGCTCGGATTCCACTGGCCATACATACTTGCAAGGGAGGCTGGCAATGGAGCCTACCTGTATGCTCCCAAAAGGAAAAGAGTTTTGATGCAAAACTGACCAGTCTCTGATCCTCAGGGTGAGCTACGAAGTACGTATTATAATGCCTAGCACATAGGAAGGAAACAAGTAAGTTTATTCATTGCCCCACTTCCTATTCCATTTTCACTTCAATAAAATGCATGGGATCTTGGCTCTGCAGCTAGTGTTGGAAAGTTTTTGTTATCTGACAAAAAGTTTTGTAATTAACTCATTGCAATAAGCTATAGTCTAGAATGGAAAAGCATTACAAGAAGGATACAGAAGCATCCTTCAGCAGGGCACATGAGGCCTGTTCACAGCCTACCCCTTCCCTACCTCTCCTCCTTCATCTGTCACCTCTACTCCCTAGTCTCTGCATGTGCCTACGTCTCAACCACACTGGAAAGCTTGCCGTTTCCAAACACACTGTGAATTTCCACAGCCACTCAGCTTTGCTTCATTGCTTGTATTCTATGAGATGCCTTTGTCCCATCCTTCTATGCGCCAGTCTCAATACCAGGTGCTAAGGATGTAAAAAAAGAAAGCAAGAAAGGAAGAAGGAGAAATACAGGCCTAAGACCCAGCTGGGACCCAGGACCCCACATTCTGACTGGGTATTCACTTTCTCTGCAGAGGCTGGTTTTGTATCTTCTTCCTATCGCCTTCTCTGTCTTCTTTACAAACAAGTGCCAATAAAAGATTCTTTTATTGTACTCTGAAAACACTGCACACGTACCTAAGCCTGTAAGTTCTCAACCCTTTTGGTCTCAGGACACTTCACATGCTTAAAAATTATTTATGAGAAAATCTTTATTGACCAAGGGCTGGGCAAAGAGTTCTTAGACTTGACACCAAAAAGCATGATCTATAAAAGAAAAATATCAACAAGTTAGACTTTGTCAAAATTTAAAACTTTGTTAAGAGGATTTTAAAAATCACAGACTGGAAGAAAATAGTTGCAAATCATATTTTTACAGAAGACTTGTATCCAGAATATAAAAGAACCCTTTGAACTGAAGAGTAAGACAACATACAATCTAATGACTGCCCAATCTATGCACAAAACTCGAAGGGACTTTTAACCAAAAATATATGGATAAGTACATAAAGAGGTGTTCAACATCATTAACTCCTAGGGAAATTCAAATGCAGGCTAAAATGAATTACTACTACATGCCTATTAGTCTGGCCAAAATAGAAAATACTGACAAAAGTATTGGTGGCCAGGCATGTTGGCTCACACCTGGAATGCATCTCATGGAATACAAGCAATGAAGCAAAGCTGAGCAGCTGTGGAAATTCACAGTGTGTTTGGAAACGGCAAGCCTTCCAGTGTGGTTGAGATGTAGGCACGTGCAGAATTAACATTCTTAAAAAGTGACAACACTGGGAGGCTGAGGTGGGAGGATCACTTGAGTCCAAGAGTTCAAGACCAGCCTGAGCACAGAGTGGGTCCGCATTTCAACAAAATTTTTTAAAATTAGCCGAGTGTGGTGGTGCATGCCTGTAGTCCCAGCTACTTAGGAGGCTGAGGGGGGAGGATCACTTGAGCCTGGGAGGTCGAGGCTGTAGTGAACGATGGTCATGCCAGTGCGCTCCAGTCTTAGTGACACAGTGAGACCCTGTCTTAAAAATTAAAAAAAAAAGTACTGGTGAAGATGTGAAGCACCTGGATCTCTCGTACATTGTGAATGGGACGAAAAAATAGTATACTCATGGTGGAAACATAAGGCAGTTTCTTACATGGTTAAACACATTCCTCATATGATCCAGCAAGTACGGTCCTAAATATTTAGACTAGAGAAATAAAAACACATAGGTACAAAACCTGTACACAAATGTTCACAGTAATTTTATTTGTAACACTGAAAACTGTGCAGATGTTCTTAACGAGTGAATGAATAAATAAACTGGTGTATCCACAATGGATATCATTCCCTTGAATGGTATCTATCGATTCAATGGAACACTACTTAGCAATAAAAAAGAACAGACTATCGATACAACTCCTGGGATGGTTCGTAAAAGCTTTATGTTAAGCAAAAAGCGCTCATTTCAGAGGCTTTTGTACTGTATGCTTCCACTGAACAACCATGTGATTTTTGACAAGCCTGACAAAAACAAGAAATGGGGAAAGGATTCCCTATTTAATAAATGATGCTGGGAAAACTGGCTAGCCATATGTAGAAAGCTGAAACTGGATCCCTTCCTTACACTTTATACAAAAACTAATTCAAGATGGTTTAGAGACTTAAATGTTAGACATAAAACCATAAAACCCCTAGAAGAAAACCTAGGCAGTACCATTCAGGACATAGGCATGGGCAAGGACTTCATGTCTAAAACACCAAAAGCAATGGCAACAAAAGCCAAAATTGACAAATGGGATCTAATTAAACTAAAGAGCTTCTGCACAGCAAAAGAAACTACCATCAGAGTGAACAGGCAACCTACAGAATGGTAGAAAATTTTTGCAATCTACTCATCTGACAAAGGGCTAATATCCAGAACCTACAAAGAACTCTAACAAATTTACAAGAAAAAAACAACCCCATCAAAAAGTGGGTGAAGGATATGAACAGACACTTCTCAAAAGAAGACATTTATGCAGCCAACAGACACATGAACAAATGCTCATCATCACTGGCCATCAGAGAAATGCAAATCAAAACCACTATGAGATACCATCTCACATCAGTTAGAATGGTGATCATTAAAAAGTCAGGAAACAACAGGTGCTGGAGAGGATGTGGAGAAATAGGAACGCTTTTACACTGTTGGTGGGATTGTAAACTAGTTCAACCATTGTGGAAGACAGTGTGGCGATTCCTCAAGGATCTAGAACTAGAAATACCATTTGACCCAGCCATCCCATTACTGGGTATATACCCAAAGGATAATAAATCATGCTGCTATAAAGACACAGGCACACGTATGTTTATTGTGGCACTATTCACAATAGCAAAGACTTGGAACCAACCTAAATGTCCATCAATGACAGACTAGATTAAGAAAATGTGGCACATATACACCATAGAATACTATGCAGCCATAAAAAAGGATGAGTTCATGACCTTTGTGGGGACATGGATGCAGCTGGAAACCATCATTCTCAGCAAACTATCGCAAGAACAGAAAACCAAACACTGCATGTTCTCACTCATAGGTGGGAATTGAACAATGAGAACACTTGGACACAGGAAGGGGAACATCACACACCGGGGCCTGTTGTGGGGTGGGGGAATAGGGGAGGGATAGCATTAGGAGATATACCTAATGTAAATGACGAGATAATGGTTGCAGCACACCAAAATGGCACATGTATACATATGTAACAAACCTGCATGTTGTGCACATGTATGTTAGAACTTAAAGTATAAAAAAAAAAAAAAGAAAATGACATCATAGTGATAGAGAGAATATCAGAGAACCCAGGAATTAGGGTTGGGAGGAGAATCTGACCATGTAAAATGTTAGATGAGGAAATAGCTTAGTGGTGATGGAATAGTTCTATATGGTAGTCCAAATTAATAGTGACATGAATCTATAGGTGTGATAACATTTCATAGAACTTCCTCTCTCTCTTTCTCTCTTCTCTCTCTCTCACACACACACGTGCATGAATACATGTAAAAACTGGTGAAATACAAGTAAGATCTCTAGTTAATAGTACTGAATCAAGGTCAATGTTCTGGTTTTGACAATGCACTATAGTTATATAAGATGCTGTCATTGGGGGAAGCTGGGCAAAGGATACATAGGATCTCTCAGTACTAATTTTACAACTTCTTGACAGTCTTCTACTCTTTCAAAATATTATTAAAGAACTTTTTTATGTATGCTATATTTATCAGTATTTACTATGTTAGAAATCAATTCTGAGGCAGCTTTATATATTTATTTATTTAAAAATAACAGTGAACCAATTATACAATGACATAAATAATACATTTTATAAAAAATGACTGTATTTTCCAAGACAAAGCAATGGTGAGGAGAGTGGCATTACTTTCCATGTTGCAAATCTCTTTCACATCTGGCTGAGTGGCATACAGCTGCATTGCCCTGTCTGCTTCTGCATTCTATCTGTTGTGACTTTATATGTCACCTCTGGAAAACTACTGTACACTCATGAGAGAAAGAGGGTGAAAAAGGCAAATAACGTGTTAGTTTTATTATGAAAAGAGGTTGGACCTCACAGATCCCCTTGAAATGTTTCAGAAATGCCCAGGGCTTCCTCACCATATATGGAGAACTGCTGATCTAGGTTAAGGTATCAAACTATTGATTTTTGTGCCTCCACCCCTGTAAGATGGTAAGCTACAGCAGGGCAGGAACTTTGTCTAATTAACCTTTTTCCCTGGAGGCTAGCAATGTGCCGAGTACTTAGCAGAAATTTAATCCACATGGCCAAAAGAACAAAGAATGAATGAAGGAAAGCATTTATTGTTCTGTTTTTTTCTTTTGTCTTTTAAGGTCTGTAGGTGATTATAGTTTTTAAAATTTGAAAAGAAAATCTGAGTCTCTAAAGATGTGCTGTTTGTAGAAAGTCAGTTTGTCCAGAAAGCAGCGGAAGGCAGTTGAGAGACTCAATGAGGCAAGCCAAGTTATTTGCATTCATAGTGTTCTGGCTGACTTTTCCCTCCCCTTGTCTCCTGCCATCTCTGATTTTTATGTTCCTTGTCAGGACACAGGAGTACATACAGGATATATAGCATATGTTGCAAGGTCTGGGAGGGCTTCTTTGCAGGACCAGGCACAGCCAGGATCAATTAAGTAACAAGGAAGGTAGAAAATATAGCTGCAGCTGAAACAAATCAGTTCGTCAGGCATGCAGGTTGCAACCCATAAAAGGTCAGCAGGCAACTGGAGTGAGTAAGCTGTGAGCGAGGCATTCGGCTCTGTGGAGCTAGAAGGAGCTGCATGGTTCTGGCATCCTGATTTCCAGTTGGGCACACACACCATGAATAAGGAAGGTATGCCATGGACTTTGCAAATGATGCTCAAATTGAACCCCAGTTGCATTTCTTATCTGGCTTCTCAATTGATGTCTCCCTGTTCCCCAGCCCTATGTGAGTTATTCCAGTGACAGGTTGGTTTTATGGGTTGAAGGCAGACCTCAACTACTAAATTTCAATGAGTGAAAGAAGCTGGACCTGAATTAGGGGACTTCTTGGAAGGAGGAGTACAGCAGCAGTGATCCCTAAAAATAAAAAGTAAAACTTCATACATCATCTTACCACTCAAGTGTTATAACTGGAGATCAACTTTCAGGTTAACTTCCAACAATGAGTAACTTCTTGAAAAATTGATTAACTACTTACTCTTCGTTAGTTCAGGAATTAGGGGTCATTTTTTCGTACCCTGATTCAGTTCCTCCCTCTAAGCTTTTCTCAGGATAATTATTTATATACAGTCATGCACTGCAAAATGACATTTGGGTCAACGATGAACGGCATATATGACGGTGGTCCTATAAGAGTATATTAGAGCACATAGAGAAACCTGATACGTGGCGCTTGATATTAGCATTGCAAATCAAGTAGGGGAAAGGATTCATGTTTAACAATGGTGCTGGGACATTTGGTTTTCCATATGAAATAAATATACATATATAAAAATACATATATAATCTACATTTTTGTAAGTATGCTCTATAATGTTTGCATGACAAAATTACCTAACAATACCATTTCTCAGAACCTATCCTTTAAATAGCATATGACTGTATATATTTTTGTTGTGTTGTTTTTAAGGGCAAAAGTCTAAACAGATACATGGGAATGTTGCTTTAGTGTTCTTACGAAATTAAACGCATTCTTCCATTTTGATCAGAGTTCAGAACACAATTAGGGACGGAGACCTCAATTTAAATGAATGATTTTAACTGAAAATAAGATTGCAAACATGATCCTAATGATCACATTTGCTAAAAGTTTACGCTTTCATTCCACAAATAATTATCAAAGAACTGCACTGTGTGAGAGTCAGAGACCACAGAAATTAATAAGGCTAGTAGGGTCATTTCAGTGCTACCTAAGTAAGATTATGCATAGTAGGACCACATAGTAGGACCACAAAGAGAAAGATGTCGCCTCTAACAGGTGACTTCACAAAGGCAGAGTTTTAGAGGAGGTCATTGATTTACAATGCACTTTCACACTCAGGGTATAATTTTTAGAATCTTAAATACCCAGTGAGTTATAATCATCATCATCTTGACTCAGTTCAGACAGACTATGCTGTGTGTTCCTCCTGTTCAGTAAACTAAAGTTAAGAGATAAAACTGACGCTTGGATTCAGATCTTTCGACTGCAGAACTTTTCCTAAACTACCACTGGGATGAGAACTAAATGACACTGTGTATTTGAAAGCGTGTTAGAAAGTTGTGTATAAAGATCAGATATTGTCGTCAGTAAAGCATTTTCTATAAAGTAATCATTGTAGTGGAGGTTAAAAGAGTATAATCCCTTGTCTTTTTCACACTTTCCATCAACTTTTTGCTTAAGTGATTTCCTTCTAATTCAGTATTTATTGAGTGCTTAGCGTGCCCTGCTTCGTACCTTGTGGGGGTTAAAAGAAAAGTGCAAAATAACTTATCTTAGTTCATTTGTATTTGGAAATGAATGCAGCATGGTTCAAAAGGGGACTTTGGACATTATATGACAGCAAGTAGATTAGAAAGAGGAGCAGATTTCTGGGAGAAGTTGATTGTTTCCATTTGGGACATGGAGGATGGGAGGTGCCAGGGTCTCCTTTGAAAGGAAGGGCTCAGGACATGGGTAATGATTGGTATTAGAGCTGAGGCAGAGATATCTGACCAGATAGATGCAGAGGTGGCTTCCCCAAAGAGAAATAACAATTTTCTGAATGTGAGGCGATCTTGGGTAGTGTGGAAATGTGGGTTCTTCTGAGAGGGAAATGCAGAATGTGTTCCAGAAGCACTTGTTGTGTGAATCTGCGGGGCTCTGGCGTCCCCTCTCTGAATGTTTTTTGCTGGAGCGAAAGCAGCATTGTAGGTAGCATTCCACTGAGCCTTTAGTCTACTCCATTTGAGTTTGAAATGTTCACCAAGATAGGCAGAAGCCTGGAACCAAAGCAACAGTAGCTCTGGATTACAAATGAAGGGCAGGAATGCAAGTGAGAGACATACAGAAAGTTGAGAAGCGAGTGGAAGTTGTTCTTTTAAGATCATGGGAAGGGACTCTGCAATAATGGGGAAGCTATCCTGCTCTTTTCCCTGGAAAACTTTGATGGTAGGAGAAGTCGAAAACATTTAACCCTAGAATTCAGAGATCCTTTATTCCCATAATGATTTATCCGTCATATTGTAGTTATTTGGGGGAACAAAGATGGCCATCTGTGACAAAGACCCCACTAGTTTGTAGAAGCATACTTTGTATATTAATACTGGATATGGTATTGGCATTAAGCTTGGATATGGGGCTGAGTTTTATACTTAGGTACATGGTGGGGCAAAAAGGATGAGAAGATGCGTTTTGTTGTGTATATGTAAAATTAAAGAGTAGGAGCACCAGTCAGAAATTCTCTGTTCTACTTCTCTTTTTCTATTTCAGAGGAGGTTGAATAAATATAAAAGAGCCCTGATTAGTTCAGGATAGGAAAGGTGGGCTGCAAAGTCAGCATGAGTCAGTGTTGAGTCACTGTTCTGATGAAATAAAGCTCATGTTGCCAAGGAGGAAGGGAAGAGAAGGGAATTCAAAGACTGCTGAAGAAAAAAACTCCTTCCCTGGACAAGAGTAAGTTATCAAAAAGCCTGGGTATGACTTTGGGTAAATCAGTTGTCCAAAGAGACCACTTGAGCCTGTTGATCCAAGTAGATCCAGAGCAGAGGGACTCACTCCACAACCCCCGGGAGTGCATTAAAACTAGTTTCCACCTCAGACCTGCAGAATCCACTCTCCCCAAGGGGATTCAGAAAGCTGTTTATTTTAACAAGAACCCCAAGATGTTTACACTTCCTTAGAGACAGAAATCTCTGATTATCCAGCAGCCCATAGGAGCAAGAGACTGTTTTAGCTCTTCTTTGACAAATGGCAAATCGTGCCTCTTTAATACAGTTGGTTCTCAAGTGTTTGGATAGATAAATTGATCAGATCAAGTAGGAGTGGCCATGCAGGGTGACATAGTTTGGCTGTGTCCCCTGCCAAATCTCACCTTGAATTGTAATAATCACCATGTGTCAAGAGCAGGGTCAGGTGGAGATAATTGAATCATGGGGGCAGTTCCCTTCATACTGTTCTCGTGGTAGTGAATAAATCTCATGAGATCTGATAGTTTTATAAATGGGAGTTCCCCTGCACATGCTGTGTTGTCTGCTGCCATGTAGGATGTGCCTCTGCTCCTCCTTGCCTTCTGCTATGATGGTGAGGCCTCCCCAGCCATGTGGAACTGGGAGTCCATTAAACCTCTTTCTCATTTTAAATTACCCAGTCTTTTTCGGTATTTCTTCATAGCAGCATGAAAATGGATGAATACACAGGTTGTAAATATAGTAGGGACTATTTTCAATATGAGCATGGTGTTTAGGGCAGTGCAGATGTCAGGCTGGGCAGAGCTGTTCTAGAGCAGCAGAGATCTAGGGGCAGGTCCCTGGGAAAGGAGAAAAAGAAGAGCACACACAAGACAAGCTTCTTGTGATCCATATTTTTGACATGGACTGAGGAAGGTGCTTGGGAACTGAGAAGTCAGAGCAATGCAGAGGAGATGCCTTGTGGCATCAGATGCAGCTGTCTTGGGTTCCAGTTGTGATTTATTTTGCTGTTTCAGATCCTGGTTCTGCCAGAGCTTCAAGACATTGGGTCAATGACATCATCTCCCTGAGCCTCAGTTGCTGCTCTGCGTGATGGGAGCACTGAGGCAGACCACAGCCCCTCTGCCAGCCCCTCCTGGTTGACCAAAGCAGCATGGATACATGACCAGAAGTCCGGAGTTTGCATGGCTCAGGGAAATGACTTTTGGCCCGGAATGAGAGAGGAGGGAGGAGGAGGAAGTAGCAGTTTTACCACGTTTACTGACAAGCTGTGTGATGTTGAATGAGTGGCAATTGTACTGCAGGAGTATGAATTTTCAACTGACTAGCCTGCGATGCCTTGAAAAATGGCTTTTTAAATTTTTTTTCAGCCCAGCCCTCTTGTCAGAATTTTCAAACTGGAAAGAATCTTAGCTTAGGCAATTTGACGCTTCATTCTGCAGGTGAGAACCCTCAGGTACAGGTCTACCTGACACCAAAGCGCAAGAATTACAATTCCAAATCCCTGAGCCCGTGAACCTTTTTCTCTCTAGTTTTGTCTCAGCCAGCAGAACCAGCCATGGAGCTCGCTGGGTAACATTTGCTGTCTGGCTCACTGACTTTCTAGACTTCAGGGCATATTCACTTCGATACATTGTACAAATTAATTTTGTTTCTAAAATAGGAGTGGTAAATAAGAATGACTAGGGGCAGTCCTGATTTTTATGCGCTAAACATTTATGGAAGTATTTACAGTTTTAGTCAAGGGTGGCAGGGTCTGGGGATGCGTTATGAGGGAGGGGAGAATGGATTTGCCATAGCAACAGAAGTGAGCGTGTGACATGCTTCCCTTTGTTTCTAAGTTGCCGGAGCACTCAATTGGAAGGTGGAAGTGTATCCTACAATTCGCAAGTTGGGTTCTTTCCTCTTCATATTCTCCCTCTTTGTTTGGTCAAGTCGTTCACCTCTCACACTCAGGTTTCTGCACTGAGGACCCAGAGATCTGCAAAGGCTTCTTTCCTTTGCTGATACACTGGTGAACTGTGGGGACACACACAGAGCCACGCCTCCCAGGGCTGGGGTACTAGTTTTCTAGGGCTGAGTGGCTCAAGCAACACAACTGTGTTCTTTCGTAGTTCTGAAGGCCAGGAGCCTAAGATCGAGATGTCAGCAGAGCCACACTCCCTCTGAAGGCTCGAGGCAAGAATCCTTCCTTGCCTCCAGTAGCTTCTGCTGGTTGCTGGCTGTTCTTTGCATTCCTTGATGTGTGGATGTGTCACCCCAATCCCTGCCTTCATCATCATATAGCCTTATTCCCTGTGTATCTCTGTGCATCTTTTCCTTTTCTTAGAAAGGGTGCATCCTAATCCAGTATGACCCATCTTAACAGAGCTAATTACATTTATAAAGATCCTGCTTCCAAAGAAGGTCATGTTCTGAGGTTCCAGGTGGACATGGATTTGGTGGAGAACAATATTCAACCCAGCACAGTTGGGGTTTTAGTGGTGCTTTTGGAGTGAGTCCGTCAGCCTGTGTCCTATAGCTCTTGTATTTGTTCTTTCCTGGATTAGAGGGGTTGACTCCAAATCTCTCCAGGCTCAGTCCCTATCCATCTCCTCTAAGTCCAGGCTCTTTGTTTCTTGCTGACCAAAACCTGTGACATCACAGAGAACATTTAGAAGTGAGTGACTGGAACCTTGTCTGCTCCCACTTCCCCACAAAGAAATCCATCTCCAATGTATTTTCCTCCTCTGTTCTCCACCTGCACCAACCACAGCTTCTTAAAACCTGCACTTAAAACTGTCCAGCGTTTTTCAAACTGGGTTTCCCACATTCACTCCTGGAGGCCTCTGCTGTGCCTTGAACACCTCTTTCCCATTTCTAGTGCTTCCAATACGATGACTCAAATTCTATGATGCATTCCTCTCTTCCCACCCACCTTGTGTTTCATCAGCATATTGCTCATGCTTCCGTTACAGCACTTGGCACACTCTGCCAAAATCTATTTTGGAATCTACTCCCTTTGGACTCTCCACGTGTTTGTTGAGTGAATACTGTATGCCATTTGCTATTAAAATCACTGAAGACCAAAAAGAGAGCAGATATATGTCACTGTGCATTGCATGTAGCCTTAGGGGAGAACCAACACAGCGTGAGGCCATACGATTATGAGGTGAACCCAGTCTAGGGTGGCTGGGGAAGACTTCACAGGGAGAGGAGGAGCAAACCACAGTGCTTAGGACGTGTATGAAAGACTTTGCAGTTAAACAAGTAGGGCATGGGAATTTCTGGGGAAGGCAGGTCCAATCCCTACCTACCTGCGCTGCCTGGGGAACCCACGCACCTACCTAGAGCAGTCAGGAAGTTCTAGCCCCTCAGCCTCCATCATCTCTCTGATCTTTAAACCTTAACAGTGTGTTCCTGCTCCTAGCTCTTGCCCTTTCGGTTCTTTCTGCCTAGAACATCTTCCCTGAGGTCTTCAGGTGGCTTGTACCTTTACAGCTCCCGGGCCTTGGCACAGCTGTCACCTTTTCCAGACTCTCTGCTCACATGCTAGCACAAAACAACATCCCTCATTCCTGTACTCTCTGTCATATCACCCCATTTTATCTTTTTTCTTAATACCATTCTCTGAAATTATCTTGTTCACTTATTTGTTTAGTTATGTTCTTTGTCCCTACCCACTAGAGTATCAAGTTCCATGAACGACCTTATCTGTGTTGTTCACTTTTGTGTCCCAAGTACCTAAAAGACAACCCAGCACCCAGCAGGCACCCAGTCGGTGTGTGGAATGAAAGAAGAAATAGCCCCCTTTGCTGTCCGACGCGAGGAGCGTAATGAGCAGAGCACTCTGTGATTTTCTTGCCCTTATCAAACATGGTCTTCGTTAATCCCTCACAAAGACACAGCGCTCTTAACATTTACAGTACTCTCTCATCCGTTTTCTCATTGAAGACTCTTAGCCTTCCAGGCAGGCCACGTATTATCAACCGAGTTTTGTCGGGAAGACCTTCACATATCTGGCAGGTGGAATGAAGCCTCCTGACCCAAGGCCAGCCTCCCTCCATTACCCTCCCTCCCTCACTGCAAAAGGGCCCTCCCTGTCCATTACAGAGTCTCCACTTTGTAGCGTCGGACATAAGGAAGATGGCTCAACTTCTCGGTACACTGGGCTCTAGGTCAGATATTGATTCAAATGATGGCCGCTAAGCCTTAAGTTGCACTTAGGAATAACTGGAACAGTCTTGCTCTGCTCCTGCCTCTTAGCTTTTCCCTAGCAGACCTTGAGCCTGGTCCCAGCCCTCTTTTTGGTTTCAGAAGCTCTCTGATTCCACTGCACCTGACAGTGGCTTCCACAGAGGTTGCTGCTTCCAGTTGCTGCAGGAATTAGGAGTTCTGGTGAGAGGTAGACAGGGGGCATGGGCAACAGCGTTCATCCATTAGCTGTCATTCACACAGTGCTTTTGGAAGAGTTCTTCCTTAAAACATGAAATGATCCCCTTCTGGGGATTTCTCTTAAGAAAGTCATCCAAAATACAGAGCAATGCAGAATCTGGTTTTGAATAGTTGGACACAGTCTAAATGTCCAACAATATGGGAATGGTTAAAAAATGAAGAGTGATCAACCTGTGGAATGTTACCATTACAAATGTTGGATAGAAATATCTAATAATGACCTGGGAAAACTCTAAACATCAACAAAATGTTAAGTGACAAAGGCAGGATGCAAAATTGTAGGTGTACTCTAACAGCTATAACATAACAGAAAACAGCAGCTAAAGAAAGGCTGCAGAGAAAATATCCAGTTATATGAGAATGACTATATTATGGTGATAGGATTATGGGTGTGGTGTTTCTTTCTTTTTCTGATTTTTCCATTATGCAACATTTAAGTAATTTTTTAAAGGCATTGTTTAAATGTTGCTTTTGTAACTCATGATAATTAAGCATGCTTTCAAAAATAAATATAATCAAAAAGGAAAAAGTTAAAATTTACTAGTATATCCACCACTGGTAACACAGTAGCATATAGCTTCCGCATTCTCTGTACATGCACACAACTCTCCATTTTCATAATCAAGAATGAAATCAGACTCTACCTATAATTTATAGTCTAGATTTTACTCAGTGATATTTTATGAATGTTTTAACATGCCAATATTCTACCACAATCTTACTGTAAATTCTGCTTAGTTTGCGTTGTATGAGTGTATCACTATCTAGTTTATCTTCCATTGTATGTTTAGATTATGTCCAATATTTGGATGTTACAAATGAAAATTGTAGATACTCTTGCTAACAAATTTGTCTCATACATTCTTGATTATTTAAGATAAAATTTTAAAGTGGGATTTTTGAGTGTTAGGGCATGCACATTTTTATGTTTATGTATATATATTTAATATATACTATATATATAGTCAATTTATATTTCTGTAAATTGTGTAGGAAAGAGCCTATTTTCCACACTCTTGCCAACAGATCAGTCATTATCATTTTTACACTTTGGCTCATTTAATAGCCGTGAAAGTGTATGCTATTTAGATATCTTTCCACTGCAGTTTTTAAAGACCTGACTCAAATAGCTTAAGCAAAAGAGGTCAGGGGATGGAGGAAGGGAGAGATTGATGCTCACTGAACCACCAAGTCTCCAGGGTAGATCTCACTTTAAGTAGGATTTGAAACATTGCTGGAACCCATTTCGAGACTGGGCATCTTTTGAGTTGGGTTTCTCCTCCTTGTGTGGCATTATCTCAATATCTAGGCCTGAGAAGGGAGAGTCTAATAAAAACCTGAGAATTAAGTCTTGTTAGCCCAGGCTGGGCCTACAAAGGACACGTGGCCAACAGTGAACCAGGCAGTGGAGTAGGCCCTGGTGTATACTTCTCCTCTGAAGTCCAGGGGCAGAGTGAGGGTGCCATGGATCTATAGGCTATGGGAGGAGAGGGCAGCTTCCTCAAAGCCAAAGCAGGGATGGCTATCAGCAAGAAGAGGGACAGGACGTTAGATGACTAAATATAAAAGTATACTGTGATGTTGTGAAATACATATTTGGCCTTCATCCCCATTTCCTGACATACAGCTTCTGAAATTCTTGGAACTCTGCAGGGTTAAGAGTGAGTGCCACATGGACGTGAACATGAGACAATCCTGTGGACTGCTGGGGGAGAGGGTGGCAGGAGGGTGTGGGTTAAAAAACTACCTACTGGGGACTAGGCTCACTACCTGGGTATAATATACCCATATAACAAATCTGCATTTGTATCCCTCGTGTCTAAAATAAAAGTTAAAATGTTTAAAAAAAGAAAAAAAAGGGAATGTATGCCGTATGTTAATGAGATTACTACTGGCTGGGGGTCCCTAGATAGCTTCAGAATTGGGGCCGGTCACAGGAAAGGCCAAGGCAGGATTAGAGATTGGAACTTTCAGCTTCCCCCAAGGCTTCCAGGAATGAGAGAGCAGCTGAAGTTTGAGTTGATCACCAATGGCCAATGATTTCATCAATCATGAGTATAATGAAGTTTCCATAAAAACCTCAAAAGATCTGGGTTTAAAGAACACATGGTTTCTGGAAGGTGGTGCGTGCCCAGAGAAGGCATAGAAACTTCACTCCCATTCCTCCATAATGGTGCCCTATTCATCTCTTCATCTGTAACCTTTGTGATATCCTTTATAGTAAATCAGTAAATCTGCGTGTTTCCCACGTTCTGTGAACCACTCTAGCAAATTAATCAAACCTGAGGAGAAAGTCGTGGGAGCTCCGGATTTATAGCCAGTTGGTCAGAACTTGTGTTTATGACTGGCATCAAAAGATGGGGGCGATCTTGGGGACTGAGCCTTTGACCTGTGGGATCTAATGCTATCTCCGGGTGGATAGTGTCATAGTTTAATTGAATTAGAGGACAACCAGTTGCTATCCACTGCAGAATCATCTGCAGAGTTAGTTGTTGGTGGGAAAAAGGCCCCTATGCATCTGGAGTCACAGAAGTGTTCCGTGTGGTGAGAGGATAGTAGGAAGAACAGTTTGTTTTGCCCACTAATATACTATAAAGAAATGCATCATTTGAAAAGCTAACACCCTTAGGTCGGGTGCGGTGGCTTATGCCTATAATCCCAGCACTTTGGGAGGCTGAGGTGGGAGGATTACTTGAGGTCAGGAATTCAAGACCAGCCTGGCCAACGTGATAAAACCCCGTATCTACTAAAAATACAAAAATTAGCTAGGTATGGTGGCACCTGCTTGTAATCCCAGCTACTTGGGAGGCTGAGACAGGAGAATTGCTTGAATCCAGCGGGCAGAGGTTGCAGTGAGCTGAGATCGCGCCACTGCACTCCAGCCTGGGTGACAGAGTGAGACTCCACCTCAAAAAAAACCAAATTAGCTAACACCCAAACCCACATCAGATCATGTCTGTGTAGTCTTAAAACATCTACAGTTTCAAATTGTGCATGGGATACCATCTTCAAGAAGAGCTCCAGGTTCCTGAATGGTTGTTCTCCTCCTCCTCTCTCCCCTCTCCAGCTTTTTTCCCTCATCCTCTCCTTAATGATAATTCCCTTTGACCTTGAACAAACTTTAATCTCCCTGAACATGTTTATCATCTGTAAAATAGGCTTATTAATCTTTACTTTAATCTAACTGACAGAATAGCCGTAAATCATACAAAATGACCGCATGTCTGGTAAAACCTTTCACATCTCATGTTTGACTAGACATTTATTTCCCACCAACTCCAGGAAGCAGACTTAGAGCATGTGACCACGATTTTCAGACTGCCTTTAGAGAAGCCCATTGTGTGCCCTTGAGAACAGAGCCTAGTTATCTGACACCCATTGTCCCTCTCTATCAAAAATGCTGTGGCCGGGCACAGTGGCTCACACCTGTAATCTCAGCACTCTGGGAGGCTAAAGCGGGTAGATCACCTGAGGTCAGGAATTCGAGACCAACCTGGCCAATATGGTGAAACCCCATCTCTACTAAAAATATAAAAATTAGCCAGGCATGGTGGCATGCACTGGTAGTTCCAGCTACTGGGGAGGCTGAGGCAGAAGAATCGCTTGAACCCAGGCTGCGAAGGTTGCAGTGAGCCAAGATCATACCACTGCACTCCAGCCTGGGCAAGGAAGCGAGACTCTGTCTCAAAAAAAAAAAGCTCGCAATTCCTGCCTTCAAATACATAATTTCAATGTAAAGAATAAAACCCTGTGCAAAAGAGAAGTAGATTAGGCCATGGATCAATGAAGTCCTCATTTGTGGGATGGGGTCCTGGTGGTACTTAATGTTTATCTTTCAGTGACTGCTGTCTGCCAACCACATGCCAGCACCATGAAGAATGCTTTCTTAGGGCTCTCATCAAGTGTGGTCCTTGGAGAAGAAACCCACAAAAAGGTGTAAATTTCCCTTATACCTGTACCCCCTGAGGGCTCTATGCCCTCACCAGCCTCCACTCATGAAATTTTCTAGCTCAATTCTTCTTCCTGGTATCCTGCAGTATCTGCTCCAGGTGAGCAATTGCTTGTGTCCTCTCTCTCTTTGCAGGTGACTGTCTCTCCTGGGATTCTGGGCTAGTCCATTGGCCTGTGACCTCAGATCTTTGACTTATTAGAGAAAGTTCACCAGCTTGCCATTTGTTTGACTTCTTTTTGTTAAAAGGTCAGGAGCAATGCTTTTCCCAACTCTTTATATCCTGAGCAGAAACTAGAAGATCTGCTTTGGGTTGTTATTTGAAACCTCGCACCGACTATGGAAGGTAGGCACTATTTGTATCCTCTTTTTAAAAATGAGGAGACTGGCTCAGAGTTGAGTTCAAATTCCCATACAACTTGAAAAGAGTAGAGCTGAGACTTGAATCCAAAGCCCAGTAACCACTTTGCAAAATGATTATTTGCTTTGTTTTGTTTTTTGAAACCGAGTCTCACTCTGTTGCCAAGGCTGGAGTATAGTGGCACTGTTTTGGCTCACTGCACTCCGCCTCCTGGGTTCAAGCAATTCTCCTGTCTCAGCCTCCCGAGTAGCTGGGATTACAGGCACACACCACCACACCTGGCTAATTTTTGTATTTTTAGTAGAGATGGGGTTTCACCATATTGGCCAGGCTGCTCTCAAACTCCTGACCTCAGGTAATCCAACCACCTCAGCCTCCCAAAGTGCTGGGATTACAGGCGTTAGCCACTGTGCTTGGCTACAAAATGATCTTTCTAAGTGTGTCTTCGGGAATAGCATTCTTTTGAGTGGCTAGACTGCAACTTCAATGGGGATGAGGCTGAACAGAACAGGAGAGGGCAGTTCATGAAAGATGATGATTTCTAGGTGAGGAAAGCTGTAGTCAGTCAAAGATTCCTGATCAGTGGGTGACCTGGCACTTCAGAGGAAGATTTGTGGCATCAGTGTAGAGGATGCATCAGAAAAGCCAAGACTGCAAGAATTTGAACTGAGCCTTAACGGAGGATTAAATTTTTAAATCATTTGGAACAAGAGAATCAACAACACTTGCCATGAGGGTGGAGAACTGGGTGTTGGAGAATCTGTTTGGGGTCTGATTTGTGCTTTTGAGAAGAAGGTGATGACAGAAATGTATTCAGAATCAGGAAGAGGACCTGGTTTGGCAGCAGAAGGTGGACAATGAGCTTGGTTTTAGACAGATTGTGCTGCAAGTGTCCAACCCAGGGAAAAAAGTCTGACAGGTACCTGGAAATGGGACCCCAGGACACTGAAGCAGATCAGAGTCATGGGCTGTCCAAGGTGATCTCTAAGGCATTGTCTCTTGTCCACATGCCTACGTATCACCAAGCAGGGTCTCCAGTTTTTGGAAAACTGAAGTAAAATCAACAACTCAAATGGGAATTTTCAGGAGTTTTAATGTAGCACGCATGAAAAACAAGCAGATCTTTCCTTGTCTTTAATGCTAGAGCTCATCATGCAGTGACAATTTGAAATTTACGACTCAGACTTTTAACATGTTTCAAGGAGAACATTATCATTTGAAAACCTTGCAGAGAGAAATGTGTCTGTACTAAGTGACACTATCTCCCTTTTGTAAAGAGACCCCAATCATTTACATTTTCACTTTTGCTTCCCATCTTGTGTTAAATAATTCTGACATTTTCTTCAAATGCAAATTATATTACAGAAAATTTCTCACATGTGAGGTTTTATTTTTCCCAAAGAGAGAGAGGATTTTCTTTCATGTGACAACTCTGGCCGTCTCCTGCCTGGGTCTCTAACCCCCACCACTCTGGTTAAAAAAAAAAAAAAAGAGGACTAATTTCATCTGGTTTTTCTGCCTGACAGTGCCACTTCTGTGTATTAGTCAGGGTTTTCTTAGAGGGACAGAGCTAATAGGATATCTCTCTATCTCTCTCTCTCTCTCTCTCTCTCTCTCTCTCTCTCTCTATCTATATCTATCTATCTATCATCTACCTACCTATCTACTTATAAAGTGGAGTTTATTAAGTATTAACTTACATGATCACAAGGTCCCACAATGGGCTGTCTGCAGGCTGAGGAGCAAGGAGAGCCAGTCTGAGTCCCAAAACTGAAGAATTTGGAGTCCCATGCTCAAGGGCAGGAAGCCTCCAGCACAAGAGAAAGATGTAAGCTGAGAGGCTAAGCCTGTCTCATCTCTCTCACATCTGTTTTTCTGCCTGCTTTATATTTGCTGGAGGCTGATTAGATTGTGTCCACCAAATTAAGGGTGGGTCTGCCTTCCCCAGCCCATTGACTCAAATACTAATCTCTTTTGGCAACACCCACACAGACACACCCAGGATTAAGATATTTTGTCCTTCAATCCAGTCAATTTGACCCACAGTATTAACCATCACTTTCTGTCAGAAAAGGGCTCCTTGAATCTTAAATGGCTGAGGAACTAGCTGTTAAGGTCAACATTCAAAATAGTCAATAATAACTTCTAAAACCCTGACCTTGGAGTTGGGAAGACCTTCAAGGTCAGCAGATGCTGGCTGCTCCCCTCCATTGCTGAATTTCCATTAAACATCTCCACCTATTGGATGTTCAGCCAGAGCTTACATATCTCCAATGGCTGGCAGAAAAGACACCCTAAACTAAGATAATCAAATTAAATTTCAGTTCCATTTGAAAGCTTCTACCCATTGGTCCTAGTTAGCCACTGTAGCATTAACCTGGAGCAGAGAGGCAGTATTCAGTATGCTGGGGCTTTGCAAACAGAAACATTTGGATTCCAGACCTTTGCCTGGGGCATAAAGCATATTTTGAGCATCATCTGCACCACCTGGAAATTTATCAGAAATGCAGAATATTGGGCTTCACCCCAGACCTACTGCGTTCTAATAAAATCCTCAGATGATCGCCATACTCATTAAAGTTTGAAAAGTGTAGCTCGAGAGAACTTAGTCAATTATCCCGTCTTCAGTTTCTTGTCTGAAAATTGAGACAGTTGTACTTGATAAGCTTTAAAAGTTCGTTTCACCTATAAAACACTAAAGTCATAAATATAGAGTTTATAAAAATCTATTGGCAGCTTATATTGGCAAGTGAACCATTCAGGTATAAAACAACAGGGAAAATTTAAAGTACACTATTATTTAGCCATTCAGTTAGACTATTTTAACAATTATGCTGATAAAAATTATAGAAAATGAAAATTCTGGCCAGGTATGGTAGCTCATGCCTGTAATCTCCGCACTTTGGGAGGCCAAGGCAGGAGGATCACTTGAGCTCAGGAGTTAGAGACCAGCCTGGGCAATATAGTGAGACCCCTGTCCCTACACAAAATTAAAAAATTAGCTGGGTGTCATGGCACATGCCTGTAGTCCCAGCTACTCAAGATGCTGAGGCAAGAGGATCCCTTAAGCCCAAAAGTGAGATGACTGTGCCATTACACTCCAGCCTGGGCAACAGAGCAAGACCTTGTTAAAAAAAAGAAAAAAGAAGAAGGAAAAAGAAAAAAAGAAAGAAGAAAGAAAGAGAAAGAGAAAAAATTTTCTAGATACACACAAAATTTAATGATTATAATACACAAGAAATAGAATTAGAAAACTACCAAAATATCTCTAAGTGGTTATTCATAGGTTCTGTGATTAGGAATGCATTTTCCTGCTATTTAGTGTCCCCTTATGTGATGACGACAGAAAAACAAACAAACAAAAAAGCATCTTTAGTTTTTAACCAACAAGAATAAAATACGAGATTTTAAAACTTCAAGTTTTACAGACAACCATACAATTTATTTCATAAAGAATGTATCAGCTCTATTCATCATACATAATGTGTCCTTCAGCTATGGCCTTTCAAGGCCAACTCAAGTCTCACTTCTTCCAAGCCAATTTCCCTTCTTACATATTCTGAGGTCAGGGACTTTGTTTGAATGAACTCTGTATCCTCTTCCTGACAAAGAAATGAACTTGGATTAGGTACAAAGTAAATGAAAAATGAAGGAAAGGAAGGAAGGAAGGGAGAGAGAGAGAGAGAGGAAGAGAAGACAGAAGGGAGGGTGCGAGAACAAAAGAATGAAAGCATGAAAACAGGCCCCAGTGCTGATTGAACTCCAGCCTCTTTGGAATTCTGCAGAATTTTTCAGAGCCAGACCCAGCTATTAGTAACAAATGGCCTTGTGTTGTTTGCTATAGTGTCATGGTTTTGCTTCTCCAGTGAGATTTCAAGTACCTTAAGAAGAAGAAAGCATGCTGCTTTAAAAATGTGTTTGATTATTGCTTTCTGAAGCAATTTGATTTGGGAGAAATACTGTCTATTCCTACTTATATAGGAATAGGATAAAATCTCAGGACTGTCAATGTTTGAAGGTGCAAGGTGAGGGCACAAGATTATCTAACTGGCTTTTTAAAGTTACCAGCATACTGAAGTATCTTGAGTGTGTGCACGTAACTACAAAACTTTGAATACACGAGGCAAAAACTGTTAGAAATGAAGTATGAATTGGAAGAATCCAAAATTAGATTTTTCAACAATCTCTCCGTAATTGATAGAACAACTAGACAGAAAATTAAGAAAAATATAGAAGTCTTGAACACAGTAGCAGCCAATTGGACCTACTTGACTTTGCAAAACATTCCACCTAATGATAGAACTAACACTGTTTTCAAGTGCACATGGGATAGTTACCAAAATAGACTATACTCTGGGCCATAAAAAGGTATCAATAAATTAGATTAAATTTATAAAAACTATTATCCTTGGATATAATATTAGATTAGAAGTAAATAATAGAAACATAAACCTGAAAAATTCCCAAATAATTATATATTAACTAACACACTCCTGGGTCAGAGAAAAAAATCAAAAGGGAAATTATATGTTATTCTGAATTGAATGAAAATGAAACCACAACATATTAAAATTTGTGGGATGCAGCTTAAGCAGTATTTAGATGGAAATTTACAATACTAAACACCTATGCATAGTAGAAAAGAAGAAAGTCTCAAATTCTTCCACCTTAAGAAACTAAAAAGAAAAGAGCAAATGAAACTCAATGTAACTTGGGAAAAAAAAAAGGAAATAATTTAAAGATTGGAGTGAAAATGAATGAAACAGAAACCAGAAAAACAATTGAGAAAAATGCATTCAAAAGCTGGGGTTTCTTGTTCCAGAAGAAAGGTGACTGTTCAGGAACAAAAAGAGATAAAAAGAAACTAACAATTACCAATATTAGAAATGAGAAAGGTGACATAGAAACAGATTTTACACATATTAAAGTGATAATAAGGGAATATTATAACTTTATGCCAATTAATTCAACAACATAAATAAAATAGACAAATTCCTTAAAAGACAAACTACCAAAGCAGGTTCGTGAAGAAATCAGTTATTCAAATACCTTGATATTTGTTAATAAAATTGAATTTGTAGTTAAAAACTTTGCCACAAAGAAAATGTCAGGCCCATGTGGCTCAAGGGCACATTCTACCAAATATATGTATATACATACATATATACACACACACATATATATATATGTGTATATATATATGTATTTTTTTTTGAGACGGAGTTTTGCTCTTGTTGCCCAGGCTGGAGTGCAATGGCGCGATCTTGGCTCACCGCAACCTCTGCCTTCCAGGTTCAAGCGATTCTCCTGCCTCAGCCTCCTGAGTAGCTGGGATTACAGGCATGCATCACCACGCCCGGCTAATTTTGTGTTTTTAGTAGAGACAGAGTTTCTCCATGTTGGTCAGGCTGGTCTCGATCTCCTGACCTCGTAATCCACCTGCCTCGGCCTCCCAAAGTGCTGGGATTACAGACATGAGCCACTGCGCCCGGCCTACCAAATATTCAAGAGTGAAATAATGCCAATTGTACTCAATCTCTTCCAGAAAATTGATGATGTGATTAAATATGTAGAAAATCCAAAGAAATCTATAGCAAATGTACCAGAACTAACAAGTTAGGCTGCAGTGTACAAGATCAGTATTTTAAAAATCAATTGTATTTTTATGTGCTAGCAATGAATAATTGAAAATTAAAATTTAAAAACA
This sequence comes from Theropithecus gelada, assembly GCF_003255815.1. NCBI lineage: Eukaryota > Metazoa > Chordata > Mammalia > Primates > Cercopithecidae > Theropithecus > Theropithecus gelada. The sequence goes on along the minus strand of NC_037672.1, from coordinate 15,921,849 downwards.
TTAGTGCAAAAATTATGAAATACTTAGGCAGTGCTGGGATGAGAGTGAGTTACAAGAAGCATTCACTTCAGGCCCAAAATTTAAGGCACTGAAAACTCAATAATCAAGATAAATAATATTATAATGCACTATTTTAAAATATCCAAATTAATTCAAAAAATTTATGATGAGTAAAATATCGAATTTTTAAATAATGACAGGGATGTGCTATTTATTTTGTGACCCTGCATTATAGTGCAAGGGAAGAGTTATTCCCAATCAGCCTGTGGTTGTAAGATCTATATACTGACAATTACAAATCATCATGGAGAGAAATTAAAGAAAACCTAAATAAAAAATGGAAAGATATATCATGTTCATGAATCTGAGTACTTTGTATTATTTAGATGTAAATTTTTCCCATATTGATCTATAGATTCAACAGTTCCCATAAAAACCCCAGCGTGTTTTTTTATTTTTGGTGGAAATTGATAAGTTGATTCTAAAATTCAAATAGAAATGCAGAAGACCTAGAATAGCTAAAATAATTCTGAAAAAGAAGAACTAAACTGGAAGTCTTGTACTACCTGGCTTCAAAACTTATTATAAATCCATATTAATTGGCCGGGCGCGGTGGCTCACGCCTGTAATCCCAGCACTTTGGGACGCCGAGGCAGACAGATCACGAGGTCAGGAGATCGAGACCATCCTGGCAAACACAGTGAAACCCCATCTCTACTAAAAATACAAAAAAGAAAATTAGCTGGGTGAGGTGGCGGGCGCCTGTAGTCCCAGCTACTCGGGAGGCTGAGGCAGGAGAATGGCGTGAACCCGGAAGGCGAAGCTTGCAGTGAGCTGAGATGCGCCACTGTACTCCAGCCTGGGCAACAGAGCGAGACTCCTTCTCAAAACAACAACAACAACAACAACAACAACAACAAAAACAACAAAATGCATATTAATCAACAGTGTGGTATTGGCATCAAGATAGTTCAGACAAATAGATTAATAATATAGAAGAGGAAATCCAGAAATTGACCTATGTATATATTTTCAATAAAAGTGCAAAAACAGTTTAGTAGATCTTTTTTTTTTTTTGAGACGGAGTCTCGCTCTGTCGCCCAGGCTGGAGTGCAGTGACCAGATCTCAGCTCACTGCAAGCTCCGCCTCCTGGGTTTACACTCTTCCTGCCTCAGCCTCCCGAGTAGCTGGGACTACAGGCGCCCGCCACCTCGCCCGGCTAGTTTTTTTGTATTTTTTTTAAGCAGAGACAGAGTTTCACCATGTTAGCCAGGATGGTCTCGATCTCCTGACCTCGTGATCCGCCCGTCTCGGCCTGCCAAAGTGCTGGGATTACAGGCTTGAGCCACCGCGCCCGGCAGGATAGTCTTTTTAACAAATGATTCTGAAACAGTTGGGTATCCATGTGCACATTTTTAAAAATTAATCATTTCTCATAGTTCTCAAAATAGTTTTGGGTAAAATTCCAAACTATAAATGTCATAAGGAAAGTGTTATGATCTTGGGTAAGGTAAAGACTTCTTAAACATAACATCTAAAGCATAATACATAACATAAAAATTATACATTGGTTTTCATTAATATTAAAAACTTTGGCTCTGTGAAAGACCCTGATAAGAAGCTGAAAAGACAAGTCACAAACTGGGAGGAAATATTACTAAATTATGTATCTAATAAAGCACTTGTATTCAGAATATATAAAGAATGCTCCAAACTCAATAATAATAAAATAAATACTGCCTCACTCAAATAGGAAGGCAGTTGAAAAGAGGTTAAATATCATTAGTTATGAGAAGTGCACATTAAAATCACAATGAGATACCACTATACACCTATTAGAATGGATGCAATTTAAAAAAAAATGAGCATATTCAGTTTGGAGGAGGATATGGAGGAACTGGAAGTCTCATATGATGCTGGTGGCAATGTAAAATTGTAACAACTTTGGAAAACAGTTTAGCCATTCTCTAAAAAGCTAAACAAACACCTATCTCATGTCTAGCCACTCTACTCTTAGGAATATATTGAAAAGCAGGGGTTTGGAAACTGTAAAGTAAATGTTTCAGCCTTTTCTAGCCAAAACCAAATGCCACATACTCTGCCATTGTTGCATAAAAGCAGCCACCGATCTTAAATGAACAAGTAATTGAGTGCGTGTGGCTGTGTCTGTAGGCAGTACACAACAAGCCACAATCTGCCACCCCATGCAGACATCCATATAAAGGCCTGTACATAAATGGTCATAAGCAGTTTGATTTATAATAGCCAAAAACTAGAAACAACCCAAATTTTCACTAGCAGAGGAACAGATCCACAAACTGTGGCATATCCATAGCATGAAATAAAACTCAGAAACAAAAAATAATCATTTACTGATCTATACACAACATGAATCTTCAAATAATTATGCTGCATGAAAGAAACCAGATTTTTAACAAAGAGTACATACTGTATGATTCAATGTATATAAGATGCCAGAAAATGCAAACTAATCTATAGGGGCTGGAAGCAGATCAGTGGTTCTTTTTTTTTTTTTTTTTTTTTTTTTTGAGACGGAGTCTCGCGCTGTGTCGCCCAGGCTGGAGTGCAGTGGCGCGATCTCGGCTCACTGCAAGCTCCGCCCCCCAGGTTCAGGCCATTCTCCTGCCTCAGCCTCCGAGCAGCTGGGACTACAGGCGCCCGCCACCACGCCCGGCTAGTTTTTTGTACCTTTAGTAGAGACGGGGTTTCACCATGTTAGCCAGGATGGTCTCGATCTCCTGACCTCGTGATCCGCCCGCCTCGGCCTCCCAAAGTGCTGGGATTACAGGCTTGAGCCACCGCGCCCGGCCAAGATCAGTGGTTCTTAGCAGAACGGCTGGAAGCAGGCAGGAGAAAGATGTCACAAAAGTACACAGGATGCTTCTGAGAGAGGTGGATAAGTTCATTATCTTGATTGCAGATATTGGTCTCGCAAATGTATATCTACAAGGCTTATCAAATTGTTTACTTTGAATATGTTCAGTTTATGGTATGTCAACTATACCTCGATAAAGCTGATGAAAAGCAAACCAAACCAAAACATAAACCTGGCAGTGAAAGGGCCTCATGGAGTTGGCCTCAGAAGGCACTGAAGCCAAGGTGTTGTATGTCATTAAGACTTTCTTTCTTCCGCCTCGACCTCTCTCTACAGACCGGCTCCTCTCTCTGAGGATAGCCTGTCCACATGGGAGGCACGAGGCCTCGCTCTGCCTTCTGGAATAACTCAGAACAAGCCTTGTAGGGAGGCCAGTGATGTTCTGGAAAGGAATGAGCATAGGAGACAGACAGACCTGAGTGAAAGTAAGATTCACTGCTTACTTTTTTCATGATCCTCAGCAAGATCAAAGCCTCAGTTTTCTAATCTGGAAAATGGGACAATTGCTCACTTTACAAGGTTGTGTCAGGACAACAGAGATGAATGGGAAATCATAAAATGCTACCAAACATTAGTTCTCTTTTCTCTTTCTTCTTTACATATCACCTATATTAGTCAAGGTTCTGCAGAGAAACCAACAGGATGTGCATTTGTAGAGAGAGAGAGTTAACTTAAGGAATTTTCTCCCTGCAGTTATGGGAGGTGGCAAGTCTGAAATCTTCAGGGCAGACCAACAGGCTGTAGATCCAGGAAAAAGCTGATGTTGCAGTCTTGAGCCCGAGGCAATCTAAAGGTAGAATTCCTTTTTCCTTGGAGAATCTCAGTCATTTCTCTTAAGGCCTTCATCTGATTGGATGAGGCCCACATTCGTGATGGAGGGTAATCTGCTTTACTCAAAGTCCCCTAATTTATATGTTAATAACTGTTTGAAAATACTTTGAGGCAGCATTTAGACTGGTATTTGAGCAAACAACAATAACCTAGCCCAGTTGACACCTAAAATCAATCATTACCCCCAACACTTCAACTATTTGCAGAGGAAAAGTTTGATGGCTAGCACTCTTCTCTCTCAAAGCTAAACGTTTTCAGATTCTCCTTTCCACCCCATGGACTGGTGCATTTTTTTTTTTTTTTGAGACAGAGTCTTGCTCTGTTGCCCAGGCTGGAGTGCAGTGGCCGGATCTCAGCTCACTGCAAGCTCCGCCTCCCGGGTTCACGCCATTCTCCTGCCTCAGCCTCCTGAGTAGCTGGGACTACAGGTGCCCGCCACCTCGCCCAGCTAGTTTTTTGTATTTTTAGTAGAGACGGGGTTTCACCGTGTTAGCCAGGATGGTCTTAATCTCCTGACCTCGTGATCCGCCCGTCTCGGCCTCCCAAAGTGCTGGGATTACAGGCTTGAGCCACCGCGCTCAAGCATTTTTTTTTTTTTTTTTGGCTTTCAGTTCTCAGCTTACTTGTGTCTTTCCTTCCAGTGACACAGTTTTTTTTTCCCAGTGATATTGGACCCAAACTCCCACATTTATGGATTTCATTTCCTTTGCATTGTGAAGTGGCCTAGCCCTTAGAGTTCCGCTGACTGTATCATTTAAAGAACTTGAGCTTGTAATGAAGTACCTATAGATTTTTCAGATGCAGAACTCTTTCCTTCCATTAGAACTGGACAATTTTATGAGATCTTGAAAAACACAGGATGAGCCTCTGGGTTTCAGCGATGGGCCATATGCCGCAAGTCAGACTGCATCAGAGCCAAAAAATTCTAATTCCTTCACAATAACGTTTAATGGTAGCTTATAAGGCTGTACCTTGGCTGGGAATTTAAATGTCTAAGAAGAGGTAAACAGGTTGCAATTTCATTGCTTCTAAACACGTGACTGCCTCAGGGGCTTCTGATTTATTTATTTATTTTTTAATGGAGTGAGAGGCCGTAAACCCTTCCTGATGGCAGGCTGGCAGGCCATACAGATTTTTAGAGGTGCACCAAGCTGCAGCCAAGAGCAGGTACTGGGAAGCTGATTGAGCCCCCATAATTAAAACCAGGTTCTGCAAATGCCCCTGATTTCAGGGGTCACATCTGATTTCATCTAAAACATTCTTTTGGTCCCTTCTTAACCCAGTCTTGACTTTTCAGCATTCACATCACTACCAGAGTGGAGGGTGGGAGGAACAAGGCGTCGGGGTGGTGGACAGAGGAATGTAAGGGATACACTGAGGGTTCAGAATTGAGTTTTGTTTGTAACTTGATTCCAACTGGGCATTTGCAATACAGTGTTGGTGAGTAGTTATTGCGTGTTATCTCTCTGTATCACTTACGCTTTCTTTAATTCTTTATTTTTTTCCTGAGTACTTTGAAAAAGGTAAGAATAAAAATGAGTATTTAATGATGGATATCCCTTATTATTCAAAGCTCACATCCAACTTCCATCATTTTCTAATGAAAAACATACATTTGTTATTATTTGCTTTTGCCCACACACATTTCCAAATGTTGGCAGGTTTGTTTTCTGTTTTAACTTGCAGGTATCATCTGCTGAAGTTTTACTTGGCCTTTACCTAAATATTTGGCTGCACAGAGCACCCATTTCACTTTGGGGTAATGCTTTGTTCAGTGCCTGAAAAATCTGTGTAGTGAATGAAGACTTTTGCTGTTCAAAATGGGGAGCCTCAGTCCAAAATGATTTTGCAGGCTCTGGGATATCTGGGATATTCGAGTTCTTAAAAGGGTCTAATTTGATGAGGAAAACAACAACAAAAAGTAATCAAAGCTCCCTCTAGGAGAAAATGTTAGCAACTTATTTTTTCTGTAACACTTGATATGTTTTCTTAGGTTTAGGTATTTGTTTCTGCCACTACATTTTGGTTTAATACAATTGCATTATCTTTTACACTTTCAGTTGTATTTACCAATAACTTAGATAAAAGGAGGAAAGCAACTTGAATGCCCCCATTTTAGTCAGTCACATATTTATTGGGCATCCGTGGTGTGGTACACACTGTGCTGGTGGACTAAGGAAGACAAAGAATAAGACATCCTTCCTGTCTCTGCCTCAATTTCTCATCTGGAAAATGCGGTGCAGCCACTGTGCAGCTTCTCCAGAAGAGGAGAAAAAGAAGCTGTGTTGTAGTGTTTACCAACTTCTGTGGTGGAAATAATCCCACAATGGCTCATTTCAAATTATGAACCAAATGGGAGTGAATGTGGCATTGAGAAGAGGTGTGTATGATTGCCTTGCGCCAGTCTGACCTGTCTCCAGCACACAGCCCTGGGGCCAGCGCAGTGCTACCTTCTCCCCAAAGCTGTCTCTGAGCCTCACCTACTCTCTACCCTCTTTCCCTTACATGTGTCAGAGCTCCTGGCACATCTAGGGCAACTCGTGTCTTTTGGTGGAATAGATGAATATTAAATAGGGAATGAACACCCTGAATTTTGAACATTAGCTAAAGGCTATATGCAAACACACTCCTATCTATCAACTCAGTGGATCTCCTGCTATAAAAAGAAGAGCTGCTCCCCCTTCCTTTTCAGTTCACGTACTTCAAAAGAAATGGCAGCTCGGTCGTCATTTTCGCTTCCAGGAGTTCTTCTGCGCAGGGCACACATTGCCATGGGCGGATGTACGCACAGCCTGTGGCTTTAAGGCTTGCCTTGCGGTTTCCTTAACTTAAACCTTAAACCAAGCTCTTGAGAGAAGCTACACGAAAAGTAATGATCCTCAAAAATGAATGCATTGTAACAGCAAGAAGAAATTTAATTAGCCGCCGTAATAGCATCATTTAGGCTTCTTTTTCTTTTCTTCCTTTTAAAAGTAAGTGCAGTGAGTAGAACCTGTGGGTCCCACCATCTTAGTCCCTTGAACTCTATAACTGGGACCGAATGGGGGCATGTGTGTGTGTCTGTTCTCTACATTTTAGTTTTACAAATAGGCTCATCTGATTTTTAAAAACTGTAATAATAGTAATAATTTTAAAAATAGTCCCTTAGCCTGCTTCCCAGGAAAGCCAACCTGTGATGGCATTCGAGGTAAAGGGAGCAGCCAGAATGCAGGCAGGGAGGGAGGAAAAAGCCAGGCAAGGTTTCCTGTGAAGATTGTGTGGCATTTTGAAGGAGGGAGAACCTTATAAAGAGCCCAGAGATTCTCTCTCTCTGTCCACTCTGAAGTTGCTGCAGCTGAAGAGGATGCTGTGAAAAACAAGTGATGGGGCCGGGCGCGGTGGCTCACGCCTGTAATCTCAGCACTTTAGGAGGCCGAGCGGGCCTCCGATCACCTGAGGTCAGGAGTTCAAGACCAGCCTGGCCAGCACAGTGAAATCCTGTCTCTACTAAAAAATACAAAAATTAACCAGGTGTGGTGGCGGGTGCCTGTAGTCCCAGCTACTCTGGAGGCTGAGGCAGGAGAATTGCTTGAACCTGGGAGGCGGAGGTTGCAATGAGCCACGATGGCACCATTGCACTCCAGCCTGGGTGAAAAAAAACCAAACAACAACAACAAAAATACGAGAGATGGTGGCTTCTTAACTGGCCTTTCTCCAGAAGCCTCCAAGACCAAAGGCAAAGGTTCTTCAACTGCATAGGGAAAGGAAAACTCAAGGGCAGGTCTTCTTAGATTGCCCCCAGATTTCTTGCAGGGACAGCTTAATTGCATAAGGTCCATGAAACCTCACAGCACGTTATCAAAAGGTAGTCAGCATCCTCTACATCTTCCCCAGCTTTACTGAGGTATAATTGACAAATAAAAACTGCATACATTTAAAGTGTACAGCATGATGTTTTGATACACTTACATGTTGTGAAATTACCGCAATCAATCACGCTGATTAACATAGTTACCTTTTTTTGTGGTGATGATACTTAAGATGTACTCTCCTAACAAATTTCAAGTAGGTAATACATTAGTATTAGCTGTAATCACCATGCTGTACATTAGTTCTTCAGAGTGCATTCATCTTATAACAGAAAGTTCGAGCCCTTGGACCAACCTCATTTCTCCGACCCCTCTGACTCCTGGTAACTACTCTTCTGCTGTTTCTATGACGTACACTTCTTAAAATTCCATATGTAAATAAGATCATGCAGATAAACATGATAGAGTATCCTGTACATCTGAAGCCTGAAGCCAGCTGCTATTTCCTAAATGACACCTGGCTATGGGGAATGCAGACCCTGACTTGCCTCTGGCCACCCCTTCCCAGTGCAGAGATGATGTCACCTAAAGAGTAGCTTTTCCTTTCCTCTGCCTGCTCAAACAACGATTAAATAGATCCAAACTATTTTTGTGTGTCTGTTGATATTTCTTTAGGAGCAAAATAGATGATTCTATTTTAAAAGTAGAATTATTAAAGTCATATATGTAACTGATTAAACAAGTTCAAATATAAAAAGATAAATAATGAAAAGTCTCTCTAACTCACTCCTCAGAAATCACAACAATGCCGGGCGGGGTGGCTCATGCCTGTAACCCCAGCACTTTGGGAGATCGAGGCGGGTGGATCACGAGGTCAGGAGTTCGAGACCAGCCTAGCCAACATGGTGAAACTCTGTCTCTATTAAAAATACAAAAATTAGCTGGGTGTGGTGGCATGTGCCTATAATCCCAGCTACTCAGGAGGCTGAGGCAGGAGAACTGCTTGAACCAGGACTCGGGACGTGGAAGTTGCGGTGAGCCGAGACCACACCATTGCACTCCAGCCTGGGCAGCAAGAGTGAAACTGTCTCAACAAAAGGAAGGAAGGATAGATGGATGGATGGAAGGAAGGAAGGAAGCAAGGAAGGAAGCAAAGAAGGAAGGAAGGAAGGGAAGGAGAAATCACTACAATGAACAGTTTTGTGTCTCTTCTTAAAAATTTTCTAGCCCGGTGCAGTGGTTCATGCCTATAATCCCAGCACTTTGGGAGGCCGAGGCGGGCAGATCACAAAGTCAGGAGACCATGGTGAAACCCCATCTCTACTAAAAATACAAAAAATTAGCCGGGCGTGGTGGCGGTTGCCTGTAGTCCCAGCTACTCTGGAGGCTGAGGCAGGAGAATGGTGTGAACCTGGGAGGCGGAGCTTGCAGTGAGCCGAGGTCCCGCCACTGCACTCCAGCCTGGACGATAGAGTGAGACTCCGTCTCAAAAAAAAAAAAAAAAAAATTCTATACATGATAAAGTACATTTGTATATGTGTATTTTTAAAATTTTCATTTTTAACACGTGGGATAATGCATAACACACCTTTTTTAGGCTCCTTACCTTTTCTTTGCACTTAATTTATAGAATAAGTTCCATTGCACATAACCAAAAACCAAACTATCCTGCATAATAAACTGAATTTGTTGACTTAACATAATTAGAAGTTCAGAGAAAGAGCTTGATTCAAGGTGGATTTGACTCAGTGGCTTAACTATGTTATCAGAGGTCTGATTTCTCTCTGTCTGCTTTGCCTTTCATGGTATCATTGTAAAGGCTGGCTTCCCGTATGACTTGTTAACATCCCTAGGGCTACATACCTACATGTCCGTATGTAGGCAGAAAGAGAGAGGGTTATTTCTTGAAGTTCTCTCAGAAGAGCCAGAAAACATTAATTTGAATGTTTTTTCACTTGGAGGCTCAAGCCAATAATTTTTCACATCTTATTGACATGAATTGGGTCATGTGCCCCCATTGGAACCAATCTCCTTAGAAAAGGATGGGGTTACATGAATTCATTAGGTTTGAGCCAAGGAAGGATTCATCTGAGAGCCAGAGGTGGAGTTACCATTTTCCAAGCATATGGGCTATGAGTGGTAGGTGTGGCTATCCAGGCAAAAAATAAAATATTTAGTACCATTCTTAACATTGTGTTGGGAATATCTCTCCATAGCTGTACGGCTAGAGATATTTTCTTTGAAAAGATAAAATTGTCAGTGTAGGGCTAAAGTATCTAGATATAATATTATTTAACCAATTCCTTACTAATGAACATTTAGGTGATTTCCAAATCTCTCCTGATAAAAAGCCATGCTTTAGTGAATTTTATACACTCATTTTTGCATACATATGGATTATAGGTATATCTGTTGGTTAAATTCCCAGAAGATGGGTTGGAGAATTTAATCAGCATACATTTAGTTACAGAGAATCAAATCTTTTCCAAGGGGGTAAAGACTCAAGTTTGAACTTTTGGGAATGGTTGTCAAAGTTACACTGTTGGACTGATCCACCAAAGGAGCTGCTGCCTAACTGGGAAGTCGCCATGCAGATGTCAGCTCCCAGAATCCCACCACCACGGAGCCATGATCAAGAAACACCAAGGTCAGGAATCTGTGATGATCAGGAAGCCACTGCTGCTGCTGCTGCTCCAGAATTATCCTGTGCCAGGAAAATGGATGTTATATGCCCTGACCTTGGATACCCACAAAACTAGTGACCACAAATACAGCAGAGGCAAATGTCAGCTTCTTTTTTTGCCTTCCAGATCTCATATGGTACTTCTGATTGATGGAATCTCATTCACACTTGAAACCTTATCTGCAAAGGAATCTGGGAAATGCGTGGCTTCCTGGCTTCCACTGTCAAGGAGGCACCCTGGGAGGAGAAAGATATGCATTCCAGTCTCTCACATGTCAGGGAGTGTGCATTTTTAATTGTGCTAGATCCTGCCAATATTCTTTATATATATATACACACACACACACACATACATACACACACATGCGCGCGAGCACACACACACACACACATATATATACACACACACATTTCTTTGCTGCCTTTGTAGAACTAAGATCTCTATAGCCGAAATGGCCCCCATTCCAACTTCATGGTGACTGTATAGACCAAAAGCAATCTTTCACAGCCTGTATTGATTATAAAAGGATAGGCCGGGCGCGGTGGCTCAAGCCTGTAATCCCAGCACTTTGGGAGGCCGAGACGGGCGGATCACAAGGTCAGGAGATCGAGACCATCCTGGCTAACCCAGTGAAACCCCGTCTCTACTAAAAAATACAAAAAACTAGCCGGGCGAGGTGG